>NW_017300169.1:382927-401037 GCF_001594075.2 Trachymyrmex cornetzi
GAGAGAGAGAGAGAGAGAGAGAGATTCCAAGCTACGTCACTCTTCCTAAATCGAGAGTGACGTAGCTTCCAAATCTATATTTTTTAGAGTGAAAAAAGATATAAGGAAAATAGTTCATAGAATTGAAGTTAGAAAATGTACATATATGTATTTAAAAATCTACATACACTCTAAAAAGTATCGGTGTAAACACCATGTAGTGTTTATATATTTCTCACCGTGTTGTAGATATTAACACCAACACAGTAAGAATTATTATATAGATACGCATGCTATTAAATCCATAACGCATCAAGATCTATCGACTAAATTTAGCACTTCCTTATTTATTGTGTTGTACAAGGAAAATGTTGGACATGCGGTTCGTATAATTTCAAACGGAACCGGAATAGAACTCTTTCGCGTATAGACACAAGAGACATTATTAAGAAAAAGCTTGCAATTGCGTGATCGCATTCGTGCAATCGTCACAATTCATTCAATCGGATCGGTCGAGGGCCGCGTGAAATGCCCCTCGTCAGTGCTTTTTCACTGCTCTAACGAGGTCTTGTTCATCCGCCCTTTTCACCGTGTTCTTAAAAGCCTAGCGAGTCTTAACATCGTTCCTGGTCGTTCCCCTTTCACCGCCAATACCATCGTCCGATTCTCTCCTTTAACGACACGAACTTGATATCCCGTCTGCATATCGGAAAAGCCGTCGATCCGTCGGCTGGATAAAGTTTCGTTTTATTCGACGTATCGAAAAAGCGAATCGACATTTCCCTTCTACAAGGGATCGCGGCGCGCGTGACCGACGCGACAGGGAACAGGATACTCTTTAACAGGATGAAACGTCGAGTGAATTCGCCGTTGGTATTAATGCAGCTTATAGTGACCGATCGATTAATTAACGCGGTTAGCACGGTGTCTAATCATTGTTTAGACGGGGAGTATTTCGTTGCGCAAACATATGATATAGTGGATAATGGCAGGAGTAAATAGGGGCACTATTGTGTCGCAGCTAGCATGACTAACTGCGACGTGTTTAATTCAAGCTAACTGTTCAACTTTGAATCCTCAACAAGGATTCTCACTTTTTATTCGACATTTATGTAATTAAAATTAAAACGTCGAGAATACGATAAATGGTAAAGGTAAAAGAGGCAAAAGATTAAATGAATTAAGAATCAATTGACTGTAAATTCAGTTTTTATCTGACTTAATTAAAGGTTTAGATCACTGCGAGATAATTTCACGATTTTCGTTTTTTCTTGTGATTGCAGAGTCGTTAATTAAGAATGCACAATGACGCAGCGAATTTATCCGTTGTCCACGAACCCCCGCGAGGGGTCACCGGATATCCAAATGGAGACGCTCAAAGAAAATCACTCTCCCTACCAAAGAAGAATCCTATCGAGATGTAAGTATTTTACAATCCGATGTAAGCTCGTTTAAAAGTCAGCTTGTTATTTATTACGTTTTATCACGTTAATTGATGTGAAATTAAGTTGCGAATAATCGATTGTTGGATTCGTGAAAACAAATAAAGTTTCATGAATTACTTAAAATAATCTAATATAATGTTACTTGATTTCATATCGCATAATAATATAATATGTGATTTTTATTAATCAAATTTGAGAGTGACTTAACTTAAGTGGCTTAAGGCACAATTAGTCCTTGATGTGTGTTTCGTTTCCTTCAATCCTTGCAGAAGCTTGCACAGAAGAATCCGTTTTTGAGTTAAACGATTATGATTACCCATTAGTATCAATGTGAAATGATTATCATCGCGTTTATATTCAATTATAGACAAAATCTTTTATTAGATATTAATATTGTAGACAGAAACATAATGATAAAAAACAGCCAGCATTCAACAAAAAAGAGACAAAAATAATTAATTAAAACTAACGCAAATGTCGGAGCGAATTCCCCGAGTAGAACAATAAGTCGCGATAACGTCAACATGACGTCATTTTGACGTTATCGCGACTTATTGTTCTACTTGGATATATAAACATTTATTGTTGAAATATTATATAAGTATCACAATCGCAATCGCGAACATATCGACCATGGTTTTAGTCCTTTTTAGTGAACAAAAAATACAGAAAATATTAAAAATTAAAGAGAAGAGAAGAGAGAGAGAGAGAAGTATAAAGAAATATTTAAATAAAACGTAAATTATATACATAAAGAACGATTTTGCTAAAGTATTTAAAATTTTAGCTACATACAGATCTAAAAATAATTTTGTTGAATCATTAAAATAATTATGTAAGAAATTCAAGCATGATGAATTATGCTTTCAAATGTTATGACATTTTAACAATTAGTTTGAACGCTCTATATAACTATTTGGCTATTCCAACAAAATTATTTTCAAATCTATATCTAGCTAAATTTTTAATATTTTTGTTAAAAACCCGACGCGTTGCTTTGAATCTCGCATTTTTGTATTTTGATACTCGTCCCACCAGAGCGAGAGACTGTTTCGTCATAGTTTATGACATCGGACTTACACAACGCGCCGTCTGTGCTTAGTCAGCTATACACCTGCACCGTGAAAAGCTTCTACTATTGTGATTTACTTTAATAAACTTTTTGTGCATCCTTAAAGTAGTGGTTGGTTCAATTAATTTCCTGCGCCCACTGGAACAGGCTATAGACTCAAGAAACGAGTTCACTGCGTGATACCACTACCTCTTTTGTGATCTCTGTGTTTCGGTCGTCCGAGGTGCGCGTCAAGAATTTCTCGACACTTCGTGATTCTCCTGTGAGAACTCATATGTGTCGAGTTGTCGACCTTTTTTTTCTCGATGCGCGTGCCATGATTTTGTTTGGATCAATAAATGATTGCGAATTAGATTGAAACGAAGGGACAATGGCGGACTCCCTAGACACGAAAAACGTGAAGTTCGACGGACAAAATTTCCAACAATGGAAATTTCAAATGAGAGCGATCTTCGTAGCAAATAACCTATTCGATATAGTTAATGGAACGACAGTGAAGCCGGAAGCAGCAGGAGAGCAACGAGCTACTTGGTTACAAAAGAATGCCAAGGCAATGGCGCTCTTATCATCTACGATGCATTACTCGCAACAAAAATATCTAATTGCATGCGATAGCGCTGCTGAAATGTGGACAAAACTATCAGCGACTTATGAACAGAATGCAGCGAGTAAATTATTATTTACAAGGTTTCACGAATACTGCATGAAACCCGGTGACTCAGTATCGCAGCACATCGCTAAAGTCGAGAACATAGCGAGAGAACTCAAGGATGTCGGTGAGGAGGTCTCCGATATTACAATAATGGCAAAAATCCTTGAATCCCTACCAGTCAAGTATAACGCTTTCGTGATCGCCTGGAATAGCGTAGAAGCGACCAATCAGACCATCTTTAACCTGACGCAAGGGCTTATCAAGGAAGAGACGCAACTCACTGCAACCGACGAGACGACGAGCGCGTTGGCGGCCGTCAATCTGAAGCAACACAAGGAGGGATCGAAAAAAAACCAGCAACAAGGAGACGGCCCCGAGCAAGTGAGGTATAAATATTACGAATATCGATACTGTCATAACAAAGGGCACATCGCCCTAGACTGTAGAAAGAGACGCAATTACTAAAAAGATTGAGACGAAAAGAAACGCGACGCGAATGATAGGTACGGAGGCAGTACCGCGGATATCGATGCATTTATTGTGAGTAACAATGGTCCTGTTGTTTTTCGAAAAGTTCTGAACTAGTTCTGAACTAGTGCAATAAGTTAAAGTGAAACAAACTTATCCGTTTCATTCTAACTTATTGTACCAGTGTACACCAGTTCAGAATTTAGGATAGAAAAAGAATAAACCTAATGCTTCTGCGACCGACCACGTAAGCACAGACTCATGGTTCTTCGACAGCAGTGCTTCGCAAGCACATGAGTTTCGAAGGAAATGGTCCGCGGAATTCAAGGATGATTGAACTCGTTTTCGGCATGTGTATTTTCTGCAGCATAAAGATTGTTTGGGTTTGAGTTTATTCAAGGTTTCTTCCGGGAATCCCGCGCCGCCATGAAATTACTAGATGGCGCGACTGAGGTTGACGCCCCTCTATCATACACATATACCACAGCAGTTAGTTAAGTTAAGATGGCTGAATTTGTAAGAGACTGCGTGCAAGGCAGTTCTCATTCACATAAAGAAATAAAATAGTTCTCTTCTACAAGGGAAGAAAACGCCGCGAATTGTTAATTTATTAATCCTCGCGTGACATATAACAAAAACGTTTTGACGCACTCAAGGAATACCAGGCGATAGTCCTTAACAAATTCAGTCGAAGAATTTAAACAATACGCTCTGATAATGGTACGAAATATTCAAATTATCGTGTTCGTAATTATTTGAAAATTACGTGGTATTCAATTGGAATTTTCCACATTGTACTCCGGAACAAAGTGGCGCTTCAGAGCGTGAGATGTGCACTATTATCGAAAGTGGTTGGACAATGTCGTTAGCAAAAAAATTATCTGCTTGTCTCTAGACCAAAACTGTCAATACGGCTGTTTGTGTGCAGAACTCCATTTTCCCAATCAAAATTAACAACACCGTACGAAGTATGGACTGATAAGAATCTTTCGCACGTAAAGATTTTCGGGTGCGAAGCGTATATTCATGTTTCGAGTTAACAGAGGAAGAAGTGGGATCCAAAATAAAAAAGCTTATTTTTGTCAGTTACCAAGGCGACTCAAAAAATTACCGACACAGATCCAGAGATGAACAAAATAACAATCTCGTGAGACGTTAATTTTAATAAGTATGCCGAGTCAAAGTTTGCGCACCCAGTGATACACAGAGCATATTTTATTTAAGCGAGGAAAGAGTATCAACGACAATGAACAGCTCGAGCAACCGAACGACTTCATTCAACGCGAAATCAATGCGAATCGGTGCAAGAATGAGCGACATGCGACAGATTCGGGTGAAAGTCCGCGTAAACTTGAAGCGTAGTTTATTGTTGCGCGCACCATGTCGATACGAAGCTTGCTTTACCTTGCACGCTGAACCGAAAACATACAACGAAGCCGTGATCAGGAAATACTCGAAAAAAATGGATTCAAGCTATTCGTGAAGAGCTAGCAGCTCATAAACAGAATCGAACGTGGAATATGACGCCTTTACTTCGCGACCGTAGATTCCATAGGATATAAGTGGGTGTTCAAAATAAAAATTACGTCATCGGATGAAGCCGCACATTACAAGACACGCTTATGTGCTCAAGGATTTCCACAAAAGACAAGAATAGATTATAATGAAATTTTCTTCCCTGTCGTGCGACGAATCTGTTTGAACGTTTTTGTCAGCCGCCGCAGTTAACGACCTTGAAGTATATCAATCCGATGTCAGAACCGCTTATTTGAATAGCGAATTAAAAGAAGAAATTTATATGCGTGTTTCTGAAGGTTTATATGCTCTAGACAGCAATTTAGTATGTAAACTTAATAAAACGTTATACGGCTTGAAACAAGCCGGACGGTAATGGAACAAAAAATTCGATGCGTTTTTAAAACAATTCAAATTTAATCAAAGCGGCGCTTATAAGTGCGTTTACATCAAATCAATCAATAATGATAAGGCGTATCTTGTGCTATATATAGACGACGGCTTGCTAATGGCCTCAAAATTGGGAACCATCAATCTAATCCTAGATATCGTAAAGGATAATTTCGACATTACCGCTAGGTAGAGTCGATTATTTCGTGGGAATGCAAATCGATCGCACCAGCAAGGCGATTTTCATTCATCAAATATTGAATCAATTTTGCATAGATTTGCGACGCGCAAACGCGTCAACGTACCCGCGGACTCCTACGTCATTTTAGAAAAGGTCCATAGCGACGATGAATTGAATGATATTTCATACCGTGAGTCGTTTATGTTCGTATCAATCGTTTAGAGATCCGACAGAGTACGCTGTTAGGCTTGTAAATAGATACCGTGTCTTAGCGCTAAGATACTACCGTGTCTCCAGATTTAGAAAAACATACTAATCCTCATTAGCAAACCGTCAAGCGAATATTTCGATATTGAAAAGGTACCAGAAATCAAGGTATAATGTACAGAGGCAGTGGAAATGGACTCAAACTGGTTGGGTTCTCGGATTCCAATTACGCCAGCGGTAAAGATACTAAGTGCTCCACAACTTCATTTATTTCTTCGAATTAGCAAATGGATCCGTCTTATGGTGCTCAAGATGACAGAACACAGTCTCAGCACCACTGAAACGAAATTCGTTGTAGCGAGTGAAGCAGCACGAGAGGCGATTTGACTGCGCGAACTAACATTAAGTGATATCAGACATCAATGCAAAAAACCGTCCATTCTGTACGACAATCGAAGTGCGAGCAGGTTAACAGAAAATCCAGAGTTTCATCGACGAAGCACATTGAGGTTCAACCTCGCTTTATAATAGAGGAATACGCGAGCGAAGAAATTAATGTCTAATACGTACACTGAAAAAAAAATTAGCTAAATCTGAGTAAATATTTTTTGAATAGTGCCAAGTAAACATTTATTCAGAACAAATAAATATTTGCTCAATAAAATATAATAATTCTTAAATCAAATTAATGGTTCTTGTATCAAATAAATATATGTTTACATTTAGTAAATATTTACTTGGCACTATTCAAGAAATATTTACTCAGATTTAGCTAATTTTTTTTCAATGTATGTATGTAAAACCAAAAGGCGGACCTGTTGACCAAACCAAGCGCGTGATCACTTCCAAGAACTATGTAAGAATGTAATCGATATAATATCAAAAACGCTCAATCAGTGAAAATGTTAAACCCGACGCGTTGATTTGTATCTTTGTATTTTTGTATTTCATGAGTCCCATCAAGGCAAGAGACTGTTTCGTGTAGTCATAGTCTATGACACCGGACTTATACATCGCGCCGTCCGTAAGTTACATCTGCCATATACCGGCATTGTGAAAAGCTCCTACTATGTTGATTTACTTTAATAAACTTTTTGTGCATCTTTTTAAAATAGAGAGTGACTGGTTCAATTAATTACCTGCGTCCACTGGAATAACTTCAGCAAAACTATTTTTTCTATGTAGACGCTGATATTTGCAGAGTATTCAATACTTATGTAATATTTTAACAATAAATATCTAAACACTGCGCTCCGACACTCGCTTTGGCTGTCATCAGCTTTTTTTTTGTTGATTTATTCTTATAGAATAAATTTTTTTATTTCTATTTTTTATTATTGTTTAGTCAGCATTCGAATAGAAACAAGTAATTGCTGGATAAACATTATAATTAATATGTCAAGACTTTTTTAAACGAGCAATTATAGTTACTCATAAAATAAAATTCATTTTTAATTAAATAAATACAATGCAATAAAGTTTTTCAAACGATTTACAAAGTCTTCCTCAGTAAAAAGAAAAAAAAATACATAACAACATTTTTATATAACCCCTTACAAAGTCAACGAATCTACAATAATACATTAATAAAAATTATCGCTCTAGACTAATCGACAGTTTGAAACGTTTGAAAAACTTTATAGTATTGTACTTATTTAATTAAAAACGAATTTTATTTTATGAGTATAATTGCTCGTTTAAAAAAGCCTTGATATATTAATTATATTGTGTTGCATATATATACGAGCCTATTTTTCTATGGATAAACATTGTTTTACTAAAAAATTGTAAAACGATAAAATAATTTCAAAGAATTAGTCTGGAGTGAAAAATAATAAAAATGTACTGGATTATTATGTTTTCTATCATAATTACACTGCCGGAAATTGAAATCCCAACACCATGAAGGAGTTGTGCTAGATGAATGAAAGTTACACAGAATGTTTGTTTACATGAGTTATTATATTGATATCTATTACAAGTGGAATGCCATTCCACAAGATGACATCCGACACCTCTACGATCGGATGCATGCACGTTTAGAGGCCTGCATTTAACATAGAGGTGACTACAGTGGGTATTAAGTCGGAATATACTTAATGTTTATATGGCGCTACACTCGTATCCTGCGAATCGTGATCTTGTAATAGATATCAATAAAATAACTCATGTGAACAAACATTCTGTGTAACTTTCATTCATCTAGCACAACTCCTTCATGGTGTTGAGATTTCAATTTCCGGCAGTGTATATAATTATATTATTATACTTATCATAATTATATAGATAACGTTTAAAATATTATTGCTAATAGCAAATTATATACTTTTGCAAATTACTGCTTTTTTCACGATTAACATGAGTAGAAAAATATCTAACACTTTTTAAAAAACGAAAATTTTCGTTGAAAATGATTGTACCACTATGCTCTTTTAAATAAATAGACTAATATACTTAATGAGTACAAATTCTCACTTAAGTTCCGTGATAAAAGTGAACTACGAATTATTCAATTAACTTACCGCCTGCGAGGAAAATGTATTAAGAGGCACTAAATGTCTTACTGTTGAAATTCCGAGGACTAGCATTCGTTTTAATGCTTTTACGAGAGTCACGACTAAGAAAGTTTCTCCAAAAGACGATCGATTACAGATTCTGTAAAGTATAGGAGTCGTGACAGTGCCGTAACGAAATTTCGAGCCAGAATTGCAAATGGTAGAAACTATCATTTTACTTAATTTCTTTTTATTGCATTATTTTATTATTATAAATCCGCGTAAGAGAGCACGCAGCGAAATATTCTCAAAATAATACGTATTTTTCTGGGGAAAAAAAAACAATACAACAATAATCCGTTTTCGGTATTTTCTGTCACGCTAATTTCTAAAATAAATTTTCGCGAACTTGTGCTCGACGTGGCGAAACATAACTGACGCTAATACGCCATCCTCGACTATACGCGGCACTGTTATTACGTCAGGTGGCAAAGCTTCCTATATTCCGTACCGATCGTAGATTTGTCGAGGGAGTTTCTAACAGCAATTACGTCGCTAATGGAGCCCCCACGGAGAGATGCTGGTCGACTTTCGCCAAAGTCTCTCATCCAGGACTACTCTTCTGGTTCCTGGACTTTGCGACGACGACGTCGAAACTTCCCGCGGATCCCGGATAGTTTTTGCGCTCCCGCCGAGTTACCCGGGAGCATCCTCATTGATCTTTAAATTGCCGATTTACGGAGATCCTCCGTTTGATTCACGATTTCTGACCAAAGGGACCTTGTTGGATGAGATTCGTCGAATAGTTTCCTCGGAACGCCAATAACAATTTTTATTTAAAAATACGACCGCAATGAAGACAGATAAAGTTATATGTCTGCATTAATGGCTTTATTATCTATTTCTTAGCGGAAAGCATAATAATCCAGTTACATGACACGCGCGATATGATTGGAAAATGTATAAAGACACGCGTGATAGGATTGGAAAATGTATAAAGACACTTCGTATAATCCATCAATCTCGCTATTGCCATGTTATCTCGCCGCGATTAAATGCAGTAAACGGCGGTGACATGTTATTTGCAGCACGCTTTGCATTTAAATGTGTCTGTGGATTTTTTTGTGTGTATGGTATCTTGTATATCTCATTTCAGACACACGACAAGACAAGGAGAGGGATAAACACGAAGCCGAGTACATGCTACAGGAAAATGGCAAAGCAATGTACGAATAAGCTTGTTACAGATTGTGACGTATATATATCTAAAAATAAATACGGGACACGTAGAGACTGGATAATGGATCATTGTGTGCGACAGGGCTCGCCAGCTTATTAACGTCTCGACATGGCCAGAGGAGGCTCGCATAAAACTTTTACGGACCGTATACGGTTTCGTATGGGGGCAAACGCATGCTTTTTACGAGAATGCTTCCGACATCGAAATTTTCTCGTCCCTTTTATCGTAACTGTAAAAGTAACCGCGCCGCGCCCGTTTATTGCCCCATTTTTTACATGGCTGCACGCGATTCCAAATGTTGTGAAATGTCCTGGTACGATAGCTCCTAATCCATCCCGATACTCGTCGGATTCCTTTCTCTACTATCACAAGAAATATGTCCAGTCTTGTTATTTCTAGCAACGAACAGTGAAAATAGACGAGACTCTATTTCGGTGCATTTTTTAACAAATTTAAAATGATATGTCACATTCTCTGAGAATATTGCTGAACGAAATATGTATAACGGAAAGAATGATTTTGATGAAGTATCTAAAAATTTAGCTAAATATTCAGTCTGAAAATAATTTTGTTGGGCCATCAAAATAATTATGTAGGGCATTCAAGTATTACATAATTAGGAAAAAATTTTGATATTTATAAAACTGAAAAATTTTGTAAATTTATATACAAACATTATTAAACATTACAATTCACTTTAACTAAAGATAGGATTTTTTTATTTGATATTCTAGTAGCCAGCTTGAGTTACATAATTATTTTGCTGGTCTTTCTCTAACAAAATTATTTTTTGTACCTAGCCAAAGTTTTCTAGACATTTTAGTAAAATCGTTTTTTCCATGTAGAAAAACGTAGGAAAGATTTAGTGAATATAAATATCGAATATTTATTTTAAGGATTTGATTAACAATCGATTTGCATTTCTGTCGATAGGGAATTTATGTCATCGGAAACGAAGGAGGAGGAGGATAAACCAGCTTCAGAGTCGTCTTCGTTGGTACCTGTGCCTTACTACAAACTGGTGAGTTTTCCCCGTTGGAATAATTTATGAGTGTGTCCTCGGTCGAATTTCAAGCGCGACACTCCCTGTGGCGAAAGCCGGTACATTTGAGGAATCAAGAATATATATGAGGTGTTCCTTATCGTTCTTCACTCTTCCTTTCTTCTATAATATAGATTCTTTGTTTAAAGCCAGAGCCGCTTTTCTGAATATTAATCGCTTTATAACTTGGGAAATATCAGAGCATCAATGTTCTCCTTAAGATGTTTAACTGTACTTAATTAAAAGCATCAGCTAAAAAATCAGCCAAAGAAATAATATCAAATTTTATCGTAACCACATCCTAAAACCGACTGCTAAAAACAAATGATTTGATTTTTAATAGCTTGCACAGTGCAATCATATTTTGCTGCAGTTATAGATAAATAATTTTTAAACGAGTAAGTGGATCCACACACACACACACACACACACACACACACACACACACACACACACACACACACACACACACATAAAAGAACTTTTGTACAAATATTTATTAAAGTTGTGTTAATGTAGTAAAATGAATTTGATTTAATTTGGAATGCTACTTTCTTATCAAATTTGTAAATAAGTACTACAAAATGCTGCTTTAGATAAAAATCAAGGCAACCAAAAAAATTAAAAAACTTTTAAATAAGAAAATTGTGTTAAAATTTTATACAGATATTTGAACATATCATAATAATAAAAAAATCTTTAAAATTTTTGTAATTATAGTAATGTTTGAGTTGTAACACATACATCTTTAAGGTATAGATCGACTCTAACGAAGTGGATGAAAGAAATGCGATTGGAAGTTTGGCACACCCTGTATATTCTTTTTCTACATCGCGTTATAAACGAAATAGAGCACGCAGGAGTGATCCACCGGCAAAGCCCTTAAGAATGTTACTTCTCTTTCGATCACATCGACTGTGGAGCATCTTTGAATGAGCGACAGTGATTAATGATACTGCTCTCTGTGATAAACGGCAGTTAATGACTCATTGCCAGGATACATTTGTATAATTTTCCGCATTATAATTCTCACTTAATAGACCGTAAACCCTCTTGTACACTCGAGAATTAAACTTGGACGATATTTTTCATGACACCGTAAATTTGAATATATTTTTCGGTCAATTATGATTGTTCTTGCGTAGGAGTAGGTTGCGTGGCTGCTCGTTAATCATGGTTAAGCCGAGTATTAATTTTCCAAGCTAAATCTCTCGGAAAGCGCGAATCCACGTTGCTGAATCATTCAAAAACGCGGGTTTGCCACGTCGAATAACTCGTAAACGTGCTTGCTCGAAACTTTTGGAAAAAGAACACTTCACGTTTCAAACGCACACCAATCTCGTGTTTTCTCTCTTTCTTTTTCTCTCATTTTCTTACGGACACGTATATCTCAATAAATTTCATATATCTGCGCTATTTGTAAATTATAAAGCGTAATATTTGCAACGATAAATTGCACTGTGCACTTAGAGAAAAAAAACGTAGTAGTGGCAATTGTGGATGTCCACTAAGGAGGCCTGACTAGAAGCTTTGTGGTCGGCCGCAGCGTTTTGTCCTGGTCCCACACTACTAGACTCATCAGTAAGGCGATGTAGTGTGGGAGCTGCCTTAGACGCCTGGAATGAATCCAGAATGATGTTTTATTTAAAGGGAATTTGCGTGGCTGCGGTGCTCACGCGAATCCGAGCGAGTCCAGTGGACCTCTAGTGGCGAGTCGCCACACAATTATAAAATTGATAACTGTATGAACCCTGCAGCACAAAATTGCACAAAAGTTGCTGCAACACTGCAGCAACATTGCATGTTGCAGCAATATTGTAGAGATTTTACAGCGATATTGCTGCAAATTCTGTATGGGAAGTTTTATATGTAGAATTAATATACATCAATTAATTAAATATTATACATTAGTTAAATTATTTAAACATAGTTCAATTATTTTGAAGTTATTGTAACTACAATAACTACAAAATAATAAAATAATAAAATAGTTTATTTAACTACGTAAATTAATTCTATATATAAAATAGTTTCTATCTTTTAAGTTGCCATCACTATATGGAAAGAACGATTTCATTAAGGTATCTAACAATTTAACTATATAGATATACATTTAAAAATAATTTTGTTGAACTATCACAATAATTATGTAAGGTACTTGAGCAAGATGAACAATGCTGTAAAAATTTTTTTAATTCTACAGCTAGCTTAAGTATCACCTATATGAACCTGGTACCCGACTTTGAGAAAAAAAATTTTTTAATGCGCATTAAATTATGCTTGGTACCAGTTTGTACCCGTTTGTACTACCTTTCTTTTCATTTGTACCTCAAAGGGTTAAAAATTATAAAGGGTTGAAAAAATGCCAACACCCCACTTTAAGATATTTTAAATTTGAATAGCTCTCACCCCCCCCCCCCTATTTTGAAAATTCGGTACAATCACCCTCTTGAGGGTACAAACGAAAAGAAAGGTAGTACAAACGGGTACAAATGATCCCGAAACAGCACCCGTTTACAGATTTAAAATATATTAAAATGGGGTGCTGGCATTTTTTTGAACCCTTTATAATTTTTAATCCCTTGAGATACAAACGAAAAGAAAGGTGATACAAACGGGTACAAACCGAGTTTAATTTAATGCGTATCAAAAAAATGTTTTTTTCTTGAAGTCGAGTGCCAGGTTCACAAAAGTTTAAGTATCCTATGTAATTATTTTGATGGTCTCCGACAAAATTATTTTAAGACTTGTATCTAATTAAATTTTCAGATACTTCAGCAAAACTGTTCTTTCCGTGTTTTTTTTCTAAATGTTGTGTCATAACTGTCATTTACCACGCTAAACTCTCATTGCCAATTATTTCATTCTTAAACTTTTTACATTACCGAAAATCTTTATTATATTATCGAAAACTTCTTTCATTGTAACTGTGTTTTGATTGTTCCAAATTTATCAGTTTCGTTTTGCGACGTGGGACGAGTTGATGCTGATCCTCTTAGGCCTGATACTGGGTGGCTTTGTAGGCCTAAGTATTCCAATTGCAATTGTACAATATGGAGAATTTAGCAATATGCTACTTGATCGTACTAGAGCGAATGACACGACCACACCAACCACCATATTACCATTATTTGGTGGTGGGAAGATTTTGTAAGTATATTTTATCTTTTATTTTTTTGCAACTTAATAATTATCCTACAAAATACGTTTTATAACAATAAGAAAAATATATATTAACAAGAACAGAAATATATATTACGATGTAATATATTCCTCAAGACAGATTTTCTTAAACATCGGATTGAAGGGACAGCAGAGCGTTAGTTTATTCTGATACGAAGCGTTATTTATTTCAGATATCCTAATGCAACTTACGAAGAGAGAATGAACGCTCTACATGATGATTCGGTGGCCTTTGGCGTCTCTTGCGCAGCAGTATCAGCGGTTATGTTTGTCCTTAGCATGCTTATGGTCGATGCACTTAATCTCGCTGCATCAAGACAAATTTCTAGAATTCGCAAGATGTTTCTGAAAGCCGTTCTGAGGCAGGACATGTCGTGGTACGATACGAACACATCGACTAATTTCGCAAGCAGAATCAACGAGTGAGTTTTCTTCTTATTGTTACGCAAATGCACCGTGTCGTATCGCGGATTGAAAATAACAGAAGTTACCTCGATGGCAAAATTTGCATGGGTTCGTTTATTCAATTCTTAAACGCCTTTTCAGTATGCTATACCGGTTGGCTTTCCTTTTTCCACTATTTTTTCAATACTTTTTCCATATGTTTCTAATTTTTTTTATTAATAAAGATACGTTTGCTTGGTACTGTTATGTTTTTTCAGGGAAAAACGGTTTTGCTAAAAATTTAGCTAGATGCAGAACTAATAAAAATGATCTGAAAATAAATAATTTTGTTGAGCCATAAAAATAATTATGTATACTCAAACTGATTATTAGAATGCCAAACTTTTTTGCAGCATTGCCCATACTTGAATTTCCTACAAAATTATTTTGATAGTCGAACAAAATTATTTTCAGATCTGCATCTATCTAAATTTTTACACGGAAAGAACAATTTTGCTGAAGTATCTAAAAATTAGCTAAATACAGATCTAAAAATTTTGTTGGACCAAAATAATTTTGTAAGAATCTTAAGCATAATGTAGCAGTGCTACAAAATGCTTTAATACTCTAACAATTTTAACGTCCTACGTAATTATTTTGATAGTTCAGCAAAATTATTTTCAGATTTGTATCTACTAAAATTTTAAATATTTTAACAAAACTGTTTTTTCCATGTGACGTTCAAAGATTAAAAAGGGGATATTATAACCTTCTGGACTTGATGCCAAAATTTGTAACACAGTTACTGACGCGGCGTCTATAAGACCTATTTAATTTATGTTAATTAAAAAAATACTAATTAATTTCAAGGAATCAAAATGTCATAACTTGTATAAAAAAAGAATAAATATTTAATATATTTTAATAAGACTAATCTAAGTTTCTGTAACATAAAAAAACTTTTTGACAAAGAGATTTATATAATTGAATGGATTCTATTTTTTTTAACCTACTGTCAGCTTCAGAAAGTTAAAAAAAATTTGAAACTGTGTAAATCTTTCGTTCGTTAATAACGTATTGATTATTTCGATGTTAAGCAAAGATCTAATAAAGATTAACAACTCCGATACGATCTCTCGTTTCCGCGGAATAATTTTAACGGGGAGGATATTCTGTACGTTCACACGCTAGTGCGTCCTCAAAGCGAGAACGTTGTACCTTCGATTTTCGAGACCGTCGATGTAAACGTAGGGCGGTCGCGGGAGGAGAAGCGAAGAGCAAAGTTCAGGAGGCGAGAACCTGTGTGTTCATCAACAGGTGGGCGTTTGCTCGAAACTCGAAAAGCCTGTTCCCACACTGTCTCTGCCTCCGCTTGCATTACACCGTATAGTAATTGGATGAGCGACTCGTATTAAGTTATTAGTCGTGTAAATCGCAAGTATATTAATTTTTATTTCAAGATAATCGGTCTCGTTATTCGTTCATGATTCTATTTTCACATCACGATGAAGATAGAAAGAAAACATGAAGCAAAAATTGTGCTTTAATATATCATTATGCGCAATTAAGCTAGGAACACATAAAAAACGTAAAGCAATAAATCTTAAGCAGTAAACGAGTCGATCAATTATAGTAAAGAACGTAAAGTAGTTCTGTACTGTGATTGGCCGATTCGCTTACTGCTTACGTCCATTCTACAATTGCGTAAGCGTAATTGTAAGTGGTTGTAGTTGTAAGAATTAACCAATCATAGTTAAATATGAAGAAAATATTTGACTGTGATTAATCAATTCTTACAACTACAACCACTTACAACTACGCTTACCCAATTGTAAAATAGCCTTACATTTTTTATGTGTTTCTGAGAGAGAGAGAGAGAGAGAGAGAGAGACTTTACAGTTTTTACAGACTGTCTGTAATAAACATGATAACAGCAATGTCGTTATCACGTATTTTGCTATCTAGAAAATATATAGACGTATCTGTAGTAGAATGTACACACATCGATCGACTATTTTTCATTGGCCAGCTATCGATTGTCCAGCAACAGCTGGCGTGACATAAAGATTTTAATCTTGTGGCAGATGGAGTGCAAAAACGTGAGATTGCGATAACGCTGACAATGACAGATGCTGATAAACGTCGATCTTGATCAAAACTCAATTTCGTAGCTTTGAACACGTGCTTGCTTTAAAGTTGAATCTCAGGATCTTATTATGTAAAAGTTCTTATTATGTAAAAAATGGTATTGAGTCAAAATTGAACCGCGTAGAAGAACAGAGGATTTATTTAGCTATTATGTTATCAGATATACTATAGAAGAAAATGTTTTTTTAATACAGAGATTTGGAAAAGATGAAGGACGGTATGGGTGAAAAACTTTGTATCATCACGTATTTAATCACCTCGTTCGTCTCCTCTGTCATCATATCGTTTGTATACGGTTGGCTGCTGACCCTGGTCATGTTAAGCTGTGCTCCGATCATAATAATCGCCACGGCCTTTGTCGCTAAGATACAAAGTTCTCTTTCGTCTTCGGAGCTGGCGGCCTATGGTCAGGCTGGTAGCGTTGCCGAGGAAGTTCTTGCTGCTATCAGGACCGTGGTCGCCTTTAACGGCGAGAAGAAAGAGGTGGAGAGGTACTCGGAGAAGCTTGCACCCGCGGAAAAAAGTGGCATCAGAAGGGGCATGTGGTCAGGAATCGGCGGCGGCGTCATGTGGCTGATCATTTATCTCAGCTATGCGTTGGCATTCTGGTGAGGATACGCGTTATTATCGCAAAAAAGCACGTTTCGCGTTATATTTATATCCGAACAAGTCTGTGCTCTACAAATACCTTGTAAAATTTAAGACTTAAACGAAAAGTATCAGAGATACCTACATCACGCGTGTAATTTGTAATTAAAAATTCAGTTCCCCGTGATAAGATATTGTTTCTTTACTCCAAAATGATACAAGTAAAAAAACTGATTTTCGAGTTATTATAATAAATAAATTAAATAAATATTATGCTTAATCATCAAAAGTGAACTAATAACTTAACTTCATAAAAAATTGAATTTCAAAATTGTTAAATTCAAAAAGAGGTGATTAAAAAAATTGACAATTCAAAAAAGACTTTTTGGCCTAAGATTTTTATTGTACAAGACTTTGAAAAAAATGTCGAAAAATTCAGGATTGTATTTCAACATCTGTATATTATAGATATTATTAAATAGTTTTTAACTCAAATGTTAAATCCTTTATTTAATAAAGTTGAAAGAGCAAAAATGAAGAAGAAATTTGAGAATAAAATTTTGCTTGTATCATAAGATTTTGATTACAGACAGAAGGTTAATAATAATTTTCTATGAAGTTGATAAATAATTTTTCCCCTTTTCTGATAAACATAATTTTTTAGTTATATCACTTTTTAAATAAGGAAGCGATTGTCACTCAATGAGCTATATAATGAACTCTAATTATTCTGACGTTATAGTCTCAAATGTAATTATTTCGCTTGGATTGTATCTTAATTTAACAATATGAATGAAGCAATTTCCATTTTTCAAATATAAAAACCACGGGATAGATAATTGGACATATTTACGTATGAAATAGCATCACTCCTTTTTACGCAGTTCGACGAAAAAAGCGTTAGCTTTCGCGAGGACGTGTCGTACTTCGGCAAAAAGCACAT
Organism: Trachymyrmex cornetzi; assembly: GCF_001594075.2. Lineage (NCBI taxonomy): Eukaryota > Metazoa > Arthropoda > Insecta > Hymenoptera > Formicidae > Trachymyrmex > Trachymyrmex cornetzi. The sequence continues at coordinate 400,860 of NW_017300169.1, forward strand.
TTTCCCTTGTGCCGCAGGTACGGGGTAAAATTAATTCTGGACGACCGCCCGAATGAAGACAAAGAATACACGCCAGCAGTATTAGTGATCGTATTTTTCGGCGTTCTGAGCGGTGCACAAAACATGGGCTTGACTTCGCCGCATCTCGAGGCATTCGCGATGGCCAGAGGTTCGGCGG
>NW_017300169.1:401174-435629 GCF_001594075.2 Trachymyrmex cornetzi
CCGTCGATCGACAGTATCAGCAAGGAGGGTCGACGGCTTGACTCCGTTAATGGAGAAATCGAATTTAGAAACATCGCGTTTCGCTACCCGGCAAGGAAAGATGTCAAGGTGCTCCAAGCACTGAATCTGAAAATCAATCGCGGCGAAACAGTGGCGCTCGTCGGCGAATCTGGATGTGGCAAATCTACATGTATACAGCTTATCCAACGGCTCTATGACCCACTCAATGGACAGGTCAGTAGCTCATTATACGCGTACGACGCACGCAGTGCGGAGCAAAGAGTGCTTTAATTTAAAGGCACAAAAATTTTGGATACCGCATTTAATTTATTGTTTATGCGGAAGACTTACTGTAAACTTGGTTTATGGAATTCTTTTAATGACAAAACCATATAAAGGCAAAGAACTCGCGTGCTATAACGGGCGTTGTTACGCAGAGAATAAAGTTAATAACCGCGCATATAGCGTCATAAATGTCCGAGTGACGTTTTTATCCCTCGCAAAATTACAGTGACGCTGAATAAATGGCATTGCGCTGCGGTAATTTACTTTCTGGCGTTATTCAGAAAATAATTGTTTTATCATCGTCATCCCCGTGTTATATTTTTCATCATTTTCGAACGTCTTCGACCGTTATCTTATCATTCGGTTCACTTATCCTGTTTGTATTTTCACAACGAGGAAAATTCGCGAGAAAACGGCAAATTCTTTCCGCCGCGCTCTTTCGCAGGAAAGAGAGACGATCGAGATCGCGTGCACCGTGTGCGGTGAGAGTGTCGTTACAATGTTATTAATGCGACCCCGCGATTTTTACGGCGCCAAAGTAGCTGTTGGCTATAGTAATGCAACATTCTACGTGTAATAAACGTTTTATGTTTTATAACTTGAGGCTTTTCACCACGCCCTATCCAACGAATATATTATGCTTGTGTGTTCAATAAAGTTACGAACTATAAGTTCGCTTTTAGTTACGTGTAATATTAAACGCCATGTACGTACAACATATGCATTTTATCATAGATCCATGCTGCAGGGATATAAAAACATAGTGATTATTTTTTTATCATTATGTTATTTTATATACATATACTAACCTTACTGTACATTTTAAAAATTCTTTTTATTAATTTCATAAGTCTATCATATTTAATATTGCTAATATTTTAATGTTGTTATTATATTATATTCGAGATTTATTAAGAAAATAACTAAGATTGAAAAAAAAAATATTGCTCCGTTACTTTAAAAATAACACAACTACAAAAAATAAGTTTTCCAAAAAAGAGAAAAAACTATTTTTCAAGTAGATAAAAAATTATTGACTAATCAAATTAACAGAAAGAATATATTCTTAACATAATGAAATATTATTTTTGTCATTTTCGTTTCGCATAAAGAAAGAACAATTTTGCTAAATACCTATAGATTTGAAAATAATCGTTAAATGATCAAAATAATTATGTTGGAAACTAAACAACGATGAGTATTGCTGCGAAAAATTTTGATATTCTAGAAACCAGCTCGAGTTTCCAATAAAAATTATTTTGATAATCCGACAAAATTATTTTCAGGTCTGAATATCTTAGCAAAATTTCAAATCTTTCAAAACCCTCCTTCCCATGCGACTCTTTAAAAAAATCATCTTTTTCGAGTTGTGACGATTTTTTTAATCATCTTTTTTGAATTGTGATGTTTAACCATTTTTTTTTATAAAATTAAGTTAATTCACTTTTGATGATTGATAGAGTAAATTTATCTAACTCATTCGGGGTGATAACTAAAAAATAATGTTTTTTGAATTTTGTCACTTTTGAAGTAAAGAAGCAATGTCTAAAATTGTAATATGTATATTTCCTTTAGAAGTTATATTAATTTTATTAGTTATTTAATAATTTATATCCTGCTTAGAAATTAATAATGTGACGTTTATTTTCAAACTTAATTCTCAAGTCATCGTTTCATTCAACTAACAATTCTCGTTTCGCGCGAAATGTTATAGCATGTCAGCTCGGCATATGTGTGCGCACAGATGGAGAGACAATTTTCAAGAGTTCCCGTATTTTCCTATGCAGGTCCTGTTAGACGGGGTCGATGTGTCGACATTGAACGTTCAATGGCTGCGCTCGCACATCGGCGTAGTTGGTCAGGAACCAGTCCTCTTTGACACAACGATACGCGAGAACATCCGTTACGGAAATGACAGCATTACCGAAGAGGAGATGATCAAAGCCGCGAAGGAAGCGAACGCTCACGACTTCATCTGTAAATTGCCGGAGGTGAGCACTACCGCCCTTTTCTCGTATTCCAGCTGCGCCTTTACCCGTCCGGAATTATAGCTTCCTTTTGGTCGTGCTTTGGAGAGCGCGAGAGTTCGATTGATTCAACAGTTTCATTCGGGAAGTCATAGAGCTAGCGGGGGTACGTTGACGTTGTCACCCTATTGAAAATCCAACGAAGATATTGTATCCGTTCGGTATTGTCTCTTCTGTCGAAACTCTTCAGCGTTAGTTTGCTTGGAATATGTTAAACTATTGCAGAACGAACATAATCACTAGTTTAACTAATGATACATAAAAAATGTAAGAAGTCAACATTTTTTACTTATTGTATAGAAAAAACGATTTTGCTAAAGTATTTAAAAAATTTAAATACAAATTTAAAAATAATTTTGTTAAATAATTATCAAAAAAGCTGTCTATTATCACTGGCCTAATGATTACTATTATTTACGATCACACGAGAGGACAATGCAATGCTTGAATTTAAAACCAAGTTAATATTAGAGGATATTGTAATTTCGCTAGTCTATAAAAGAAGGATACAATTTTTTATTTTTTTCGCAACCGTTTGTTTTATTTCTACATTTTCATGGAAACCAAAAATTATCATAAGTTTTTAAATGATTGAAGTATAACGATTTCGTAACAATGTGAATAAGGATTTTATTAACTTTGAATCAATGTATCAATTTTTCCTTAAGTGTAGTGTTATTATTATGACAATTTTCGGTTCCCGTGAAAATAAATACGTAAGAAAATGTAGAAATAAAAGGATCTTCGAACGGTCGAAAGAAGTTGTATCTTTTTTTGTTATCGCAAGAAGCTGCGTGATTCAAATGCTAATCGATGAAATATCGTTGGACGCGGGCGGGTTTTGAGATTTCCGCGAGCATAATTGAAAAGATAAATTAACAAGTAACGAAAGAGATAGTGCAATTTTCCTGAATAATCCCCCGACTGGATACAACCATTGTCATCGCGTTGCGATATGTTAACAATAGTCTCAGGTGTGCTAGGCAGTCCACGCGGTACGCGCGCAAACAGGCGATAAAACACGCGTGTTAAACTGTGCGCGGGGCAAATAACATTATCCGAGATTACGCTTGTGTCAACGATTAGGCGTTTATTAGCGGATTATCGGTAGGTGAATTCGATACTCGCGATATTCCCATATTAGTCCCATTGGATCGTTGTCCGCGTTCGCACACACATTTGGAGCTTATCCCGCTCGCACGTTCGCATACGCTGCAATTTAACTTGCAGCTTCATTTTCACCGTTAGAAAAATAAAGTTTGTTCGGTATGAGTTCATCAGGATTGTAATTAGTCAGCGTGCTCCACCTGCACTGCCGCGATAACGTTTTTGGACAGTAACGATATCTGTTAAATCGCATTGTAAATGGATTTGATGGACATCAAACAACAGAAATCCCGTTAACTGGAAGCTCCTAGCTTTTTATTAGATCCGACTTGCCTGCGGAAAGATCATTGATCGAGAAACGCCGCTATCAGCGAACGTATTGCAGCTTGCGAATTTATTAAACCGCATGTTGCATATGCACCACAGGTGTGACATGCTATTTCGTCCTTGATTAAATACCTGTTACTTTGAACCGCAATTGTTCGAAAACTGTCATCGAGCGATTGGTGGCATATAGCTGGCACCAAATGTGCACAAAGAGCGTCAATTTGCAAATTTAAATTTTTTAAAATACAAAAAGGAAGGGGTTGGACAATAAAAAAAAAGGAAAAAAGATTTTCGTTGAAATATTTGCGATAAAATAGAATTGCTAGGATGTCGTTAATATCTTATTATCGCGAAAAAGATTTTCGTGAAATATGAGAAAATGTCTTTACTTATTTCAGAAAACTGTTTGCAACAATTTCAACTTAAAATTTAAATATAATGTAATTAAAATTCAAGGTTGCCATTGATAATTAGGGAAATAGAAAAGAGTCAAAGAAACTAGGAAAAAGTCAGAGAATTTTCTGGAGAGAGAAAATTAGAATTCTTGATTTTAAAGAAGTATAATATGCATATACTTACGCGCAGTTTTAGAATACTATCAATTTAGGCCGTGTTCGTATTTAATAAAATAGTTGTCAGTTGTCAGTACAATATAATATACGTAACGGAAACTATAGATTTTCAGTATTGACAATCAACTGGCAGTAATATACGAACATGGCCTTAATTAAATGCAAGTAGTGCCAACATTAATAGTAATTTATATTGTTATGTCAAATTGTTCTCTCTCAAAATATTTTACGATTTCGAAATCAGGACAAAACTACAAAAAATTTTAAAATATTATTGAAAACATTGACAGGAAAAATCATGAATTTTGTTTGAAAATAAAGGAAAGACTATGGAATTTTAGAATGAAAATTTATCTTTCTTGAGACACGCATATTTTGCGATGTTGCATTCTAATGTCAATTCGCACACGAGGTTCGGGAATCTAAAGCAGATTTATGAATGGACAGGGATACGATAGTCCAGTGGGCGAAAGAGGCTCTCAGATGTCTGGTGGACAAAAGCAAAGAATTGCCATTGCACGCGCGTTGGCGAGGAATCCGGCGATCCTTCTGCTGGACGAGGCAACGTCTGCTTTGGACGTTCACAGTGAGGCGATTGTGCAGAGAGCCCTCGACGCGGCAGCGAAGGGAAGAACAACGATTATAGTCAGTCACAGACTTTCCACTATCACGAACGTCGATAGGATCGTGTTTATCAAGGATGGGGTCGTCGTCGAGGAAGGAACCCACAATGAATTAATGGCGCTCAAAAATAACTATTACGGACTGCATTCCGCCCACGCAGATGCTGCAGCTAAAGGTACGCTTTAGCTCACAAACGTTTTGTGTCGATGTTTCTGTGAACGTTTAGGTATACGATAAATTTGTTGTTATTCGCTATTGTATAGATAAGGTCTCGAAGGTCAAGACCATTGTGTCAACTCCGAAGATGAAGATAAAACCGCCGTTAAATCAACAATTCTCAACATTATCCGCGCACTCTCATCGACTCTCTCTCGCGAGATCCTCGAATGAGGAGGAATTGGACGAGCAGGAGAAACCTTACGACGCGCCTATGATGAGAATATTTGGATTGAACAAACCGGAATGGCCATTAAATTTGATCGGTAATTTCTTGCTAACGTAAACAAGTAGTGACAGTGATCTGTTAAGAGTTTAATGAGCTCTTATGACAGCATAGGGAATATATATACATTACTTCTTTCATTAATAAAAGAATGATCAACGATTCCTTTAATACAAATTCTATCCTTATTGGAATACAATCATATAATGCTTGAATGATCATTAATGGATTTAGGTAACATGGAATTGTTTAGCATCTTATTTAACCATACATTTTATACAATACTTATATAACATTACTTATATCTAAATAATTGAGAGATATTCTAATAAAATATAGTACATTTCCTAAATAACATGGAATATTCCAGCAATGTTGCAATGTTGTTGACGTTACTGTAATATTGCAGGAATATTCCATGCTATCTGAGGAATGTTACACTATTCTTTTAATAGAACATTTTTCAGTTACTTATATAAGTAATATGATATAAGTGTTGTGAAGAAGGAAATTTGATTCTCACTCTATTTTCTAAAATTGCCCTATTCTCCAAAACTTCAACATTTCTTCCAACCAGCGCAATTATCTAACTTAAATATCATTGTGGGCAGTTTTGAAGAGCATGAGTAAAAAGCAAATTTCCTCCTCCAACATTTCTTAAACAGAAGATGTTCCGCTAAAAAAGTGGTATGACATTACATTGATGATTTGAGCATTGTGTGACTCTATTTTAACAAGAATAGACAATTTGTATTAAAAACAATAATAGACCTTTCATTAATGAAACAAGTAGTGTATTCTCCACGTTCACATTATTTTGTTTCCTGTATAAAAAAGTATAGAAAGAATTGAACTTAAAGTATTATATAAAAAAGAAAAAAATAATCTACATCTTATACGATTTCTTGCAGGATGTCTCGCGGCGGCGACAGTAGGTGCTTCCTTTCCAGCTTTTGCTATCTTATTCGGTGACATTTACGGTATATTGAATCTTCTCGACGCCGAGGAAGTCATGAAGGAGACCATTTTCTTGTCGATACTCTTCATCATTGTCGGCTTAATTACAGGAGTTGGCACTTTTCTGCAGATGCACATGTTCGGTCTGGCTGGCGTGCGTATGACGACGCGAATAAGAAAGATGGCGTTCAGCGCGATGTTGAAGCAGGATATGGGTTGGTATGACGAGGACAAGAACAGTGTAGGTGCGCTCTGTGCGAGATTGTCGTCGGACGCGGCGGCTGTCCAAGGTGCGACCGGGACTCGCATCGGCTCCATGCTCCAGGCGTTCTCGACACTTGTGATCGGGATCAGCATATCCATGTACTACAGCTGGAAGATGACGTTAGTTGCAGTGGTGTCGATTCCACTGGTACTCGGGGCGGTATTCTTCGAGGCGCGGGTCATGGGCGGTCAAGGTATGCAGGAGAAGAAGAAAATGGAGTCAGCCACCCGAGTAGCCGTTGAGGCAATAACAAACATACGTACGGTTGCCAGTCTCAACAAGGAAGAAGTATTCTTGAAAAGATACTGTATAGAACTGGACCACGTCGCACGGGCGATGAGAATCAGAAACAGACTGAGAGGATTGGTCTATTCATGTGGACAGACCATACCAATGTTCAGTTACGCCATAAGTCTTTATTATGGTGGTTACCTGGTGGCCAGGGAAGGACTAAGCTACGAAAAAGTCATCAAGATATCGGAAGCGTTAATATTCGGCTCGTGGATGCTGGGACAGGCGCTCGCCTTCGCGCCAAACTTCAACGCAGCCAAAATTTCGGCCGGCAAAATCTTCAAGCTGCTCGACAGAGTTCCGGAGATCACTTCGCCACCGGGATCAGAGGAAAAGGATTTAGATTGGGTAAGCTCACTTTAGTAATCTCGCATTTTCGGCGTGTAAGCTTAGTTACATAAACCACGAGTACACAATGTGTTTTGGCTACCGCGCACTTTCTCTCTATCCTATATACACATATTTAGCGGTAGGTAATTAAATAAATAATATTTGGGAGATTCAACTCGCACCTAAGTTTGAACAACCATATGTTTAATGTTGAATAATAATAATGGACAAAAGATAAGACATGTAATTAAATTTTGCTGAGAGAAGAATGGAAAATTCGCCAAAGAATGTAAAGTGATAAAGCGCAGGACATGTACAGTAATTAGCTTTAACTTTTAATTAATCTCTTACAAAGTTAATCGAATTCGCACGACAATGAACACAATATTTAAATTGGCTACTAAATCGTAAAATTATTAGCCTGATTTGTTTTAACGCACGCGCCGATGAGTTGTTATTGGACGCTGACGTGATTCGTGTATTTCATTACGGAATAATTTCCCTTATAATTGAAGTAAATTTTAGTGGATAATCAATCTACTAAAATTGATTGAATTAATGAAGAAATATTTAAATATTTCAGACGCAGTTCATTTAATGTTACAAATACTTTGAAGCATTTGATTGACTAACCTAAAAATGCTTCAAAGCATTTGTAATATTAAGTGAACTGTAGCCTTTAATCCCGAAACACAATAGTAATTTTTATATAATAGTATATTTTTATATAATAGTAACAAATGTAATAAGCTTTAAACTGTAAGATTATATTGGCCAATCACAGTCGAATATGAAGAAAATAATCACTATACCTAATTGATTTCTAACGGAATTAAGATTTAATACATTTTTTGTTTCGGGACTTATGTATAAGAAAAAAATTCGTTCGAAATGATTTCAAGGAGTAAAGTTATCAGCGGATTTATTTTCACTACATATTTCAAAGATAGTTTCAAGGAATTCCCTCGTTAATAATTCCTTAAATAAAGTTATCGCCAGTTCGTTTTATAAATTCTTTCCTTCTTTTGTAACTCTCTTTGCTACGTATTAGACGCTGAATAGTATTTTACTATTTAACGAATTATTAACGAATTATTAGGATTGTTAAACGGGATCTCTAACGGAGATCCGCATGATTTACAATGCGCTCGACAAACTGCTTACGTAACCACGTCGCATAGAACGACAGAGAATGCACGGGGATTGCAAACGGTTTTGATGATTCGTGAAGCGTGCGCAGCGGACGCGCAATTAATCCGATAATTACTGCGACGCCTTGCCATAAACGTTGCTAATTGCCGGATGCATGTTTAATCTTCGCATCAAAACATGCACTCTGAAAAATAGCGGTGTCTATACAATTCTCACTGTGTTCGTGTTAATATTAAGAACAATATATAATGTGTATTTAATACTATGGGTTTTAAATCTACACTATGATGGTGTTGATATAAACATCAGCGGTTTGAAATCCACACCATGCTGGTGTCAATATTAACACCAACAGAGTGAAAATTATATAGATATCACATGGATATTAAATCCACACCGATATTTTTTAGTGGTTTATTGTTTCGTTTACAGTGCATCGTGTTTGCACGCGGGTCCGTGTACAATTCGCAACACCTGTGCAAATGATATAACATTCGTTAGAAATGTGATCGTTTGATAACACTGCTTCGAGTGGCGTCTCGTTAATTACGTTGGAAATGCAAAATTTAAAGTCAACATCGATATCTAAGAAGACTTGGCATAAATTAATCCAGGACCCGATTTTAGCCTGATTTTTTTTTCTATGTAACGTACCATCACCTGGGAATTTACACTCCAATTAAAGTCGCTATTATTAATCCTTAAACGCCTCACTACGGGGAACAATATATGAGTGCACAGCATATCCACAATCCAAAATTCTCTTATTTATAACTTATATAAAAATAAACATATAATAAAAAATTTTTTTTTAATCAAAACGTCAGACATTAAGAAACGTAATGGTAGCAAAGTGTGTATCTATATTTATTGATAAAAAAATTATGAGTAATAAAAAAAACATTGGAAACACTTTGAAAAAAAACCGTGTATACCTATTGAAGAGTTATTTAAGGGGTAACAATATATTGTACACTTATTTTTCGATTCATTAGAATTTGAGAACATTATGGATATGGGTTTAATCACAATTTTTTAAAAAAGTAAACACAAACTAAATAAATATTAACCACGTTAAATAGCTTATTATAATATTAGGTGTTAAACTTAATTCCTGCCGTTTTTCGTCTCCAAAATTGATTTGTTTCGAAGGGAAGATGAATGAATACCTTAATCAAAGTAATTTCCTTCATTTTCTACTTTATTACTAATTAATTAAGGTATTTCCCTTCAAAACAAATCAATTTTGGAGACGAAAAACGGCAGGAATTAAGTTTAATACCTAATAATATTTTTTACAAATACAAATTTTAATTAAAGTGTTTTTATTGCGGATTTTTTCGATGAAATTTAAAGACACTTTCTAAAATCTTTGAAGTGAAATCTAATTCTAAAGAGTGGCAAAGAATAACAATTAAGCCAGTATGAAAAAGAGTGGCCAATTGTCAATTTTTAAAAGTAAGATTTCACTCTTTAGAGTTAGATTCCACTATAAAGATTTTAGATAGCATGTTCAAAGAATCGTAAAGAATAATCATTAAAAAGAAAAAAATATGTATTAGATAATATCCATAAAATAATATTTTACAACAAATCGTATTTTTTCACCATTAGGACGTAAACTCCAGATGACTTTTCCGGGTTAAATAAAGGATAGGTAATACTCGCATTAAATGTCTCCAAATTCTAATCGTTCCTCCGAAAGAAAAAATAAATAAAGCGAGTTCTTGCGCATTCTCCGTGTAATAAGAGTTGGAGAAGGCGAGCGGCGCGTAACGCGGCGCATTATGAGATTAACACGAATCTCCTCCTGGTTAACGAGTTACTTTGTGTTTTTCACGCAGAAAGCGGACGGATTGATACAGTATTCAAGGATCAACTTCAATTATCCGACGCGGCCGGAAATGCCAGTGCTCAAGGGGCTGGATTTAATCGTAAAGCCAGGACAGATGGTGGCCCTCGTGGGCCAGAGCGGCTGCGGGAAATCCACCTGCATACAATTGCTACAACGGCTTTATGATCCGATTTCCGGTATCCTGACATTGGACCAGCGTGACATCACCTCGGTTTCGCTGGCCACGCTTAGAGCACAGCTTGGCGTTGTGGGGCAAGAACCAGTGCTCTTCGACCGAACGATTGCGGAAAATATAGCTTATGGCGACAACAGCCGACAAGCGTCCATGGACGAAATCATCGAGGCAGCCAAAATGTCCAACATTCATTCATTTGTCGCTTCGCTACCGTTGGTTAGTTGTTGACGTTGCTGTTATATAATATTCGCGCATCAGTTGCGCGTAACGAAAAGCGTGATTTGTTTTAAAAAGAAAGAAAAAAAGAAAGAGAAACAAGAACTTTTTATACTGTTACATATAATGCAAGTGATACGCAAATACAATAATAATAATAAATTTAACACATTAAAAGAACGTCAAAAGACTGCTGTTAAATATTAATGTAATTAAATTTGATTGAATAATTAGTATTGGTTTTTTGAATTAACATTACAATTGGTTTGGAATAATTTTGAAATAGTTAATTGGAAAATTAAAAAAAAAGGTAGTCTAAAGACTTAGGACGCTCGCACGGAATGCAAGAGATCCGGGTTCGATTCCCGGCCGAGGCAATATTTTTCGCAGTAAGTTTATTACAGTTTTTTAAGATTAAATTTGGGAAATTTGGGAGGATTATTAATATTTTCAGATTGATTGCGTTGAAAGTCCAACAACCATATCAGCACGCAATTATAATTTCTGAAATTAATTCATTTGAATATATATATAGTAGTTCAACATCTTAACATTCAGACCGTAGTGGCGTTTCGTATTTAAAGTAATGTTTCTAGCATAAACGGTTTTATTTCCAATCTTATTATTGTAAAAAAAAAGGTTCTGAGGGAAGGTTTAACGTGTTAATATTATTAATACTTTTTTAATACATTTTTTTCCACACAATTAATTATAATCCTATTCTTTTCTGTTTAGGGTTACGATACGAGACTGGGATCAAAAGGCACTCAGCTCAGCGGCGGGCAAAAACAGAGAATAGCAATTGCAAGAGCATTATTGAGAAACCCCCGAATTTTGCTGTTAGACGAAGCAACTTCAGCCCTCGATACTCAAAGCGAGCAGGTGAGAATTGCCATCTGTTTTCCTAAAAAAAAAAACTGTTCGAGATTAATTATTCTACCAACAATTTTTCCTCTTTAACGTTAGATAACATCGTGTACAAAATACACTGTGTAATTCAACGGAAAAAGAATCTAATTACATTAATTAGAATTCTGGTTAAAAATGGACAAATTAGAATTTTTTGGTTGAATTTATTATAATTAAAAATGTTCTAGTGCACATTTTCAAACAGCAATTTTTTTAGTATACATTATTCTCGAATATTACTATAATTTTCTGGATAATACTTGGAAATGTAAAGCAAGGGCGACGAACAAATATAGCGACGGAAGCACGAATGCATCTAAAATAAAACCACAGATAGATAGTTGCGCAATATATCTGCAGGAAGTCACTTATTACAACCGTAAAAAAAAATGCTCCGCGCGAGATTCGCAAAGCGGAACGATTTCCATCCTTTCACGTTTTGCTCGATGTAGCATGTACGATTTCTCGATTAACGGCGTATTACAATCCCCAAGATCACGTCTCTGCCCAACAATCACATTGCAGCTCGTAGATGACGAGATTGGAAGTCCGATTGAAAATTTCCCGAAGGGCACGGCTGTTATCGTTATTACAAGAGACCTACCGGCGATAGACAATCAAGTTAATAGTTGTCGAAAGTGACGGAAACGATGGTTTGTTTCGATCGTGCGTTTATCCGCAGATTTCCTTCGTAAATCGCATACTTCATAATATCGTTATTGTATAGTCATTAAGAACGTCTGCTTCGCTATGTGCGAAATTTCGCTGCTTCAGTCGACAAGAAGATAGCGCTTGCACACGGTACTTGTTTATTTCTTTTTTTTTATTCCGTTCGTTCGTGGGCTGCATTAACCCCGAGTCAGCATCGAGTTTTTAGGTCAATCCATTTTAGCTACGTTTTCCTTTACTCTGCACGAAACAAGTGTATATTCATGCTTTGTACGAGAAGGGAGACGAAAAACGTAACCCGAAGTACTGCTAAAATGGACAGAATTTGTAAAAAAAATTTAAATTTTACCTTCAAGAACTGTTTTTATATAAACTATGTATGTATCTAGAGGAAAGGGATACTATTACGTTTTATTAAAATAACTCAATTAAATAGGCATTCATGTAATATAACTTCTTCTTGTTAACAAATGTTGTTATAAAAATTTGTTAGCCATGCTTGTTTTTTCATTTTATAGATAACTTGTGATTCAGACTTAATCTCACTTAATTTGGTAATAATGTAAAAATTATATTTCTCTAGTCATTTAATTATTAACTGATTTAATAGTGTAATAAGTCTAAAAATTATTCACTACAAAACCATTAGTTTAGTGATTAATTATAACTAAAAAATATAATTTTTACATTATTATCAGATTAAGTTTAACCACATGTTAACCAGAAAACGAAAAACTAGGCCATCATAAAATGATACCAATTATATCGGTATCATAAAATAATATCAATTATTATAGGTAGAAGTCCTTCGAGTAAGATAATAGAACAAATGTAATTTATAAAAAAATTAAAGAGGGATAAAAAATTACGTACAATAAGAGGAAAGATAAGGAACATCATTAACTAATATATGTATTTACATGTCGGATACATGCGTACATTACCAAAAGTACAAGTAAAATTATAAAAAAAATCATATTAAATGCTTCCAAACTAAACTAAAGTTACAAAATTAATGCCAACATATTTCTCGAAGTTACGTGAAGTGTGCAATAAAAGTTACTCACTCAATTAAGAGCTACATTCAAGGTCTCCAAGTTAAACTAGTCACAGAATTAATATCAACTTCTAAAAATTACGTAAAATGTATACCTCTATAAAACTGTCTACTTGCTACCTGTAAAACAAATGGAGTTTTTACAACAACACAGTAAATACTAATGACCATTGACCATGTTATAACGTCTAAGCAGACTGTGAAGAAGTAATTTTGGCGGTCACCTTCAAAATACATCACAAATTACATCATGGTATTCCACAATCCCTCACCTATTCCATAACGCTTCCTTTCCTATATTATAAACTTTAAGATCTGTACTTTGAAAGTTGTCTCATTTTAAATTGCAAAAGCAATGATTAGAGAAAATAGAAATATTATAAAGATTAATTTCTCACATACGATCTAAGTGAATTATCTGCATTTTTAACGAGAGAGAGAGATAAATAGATAGATAAAGTGTTTATTGATGTTTTAGGGCAAGCCCTCTAAGAACATAGGAGAAAATGTAATTTTTAGTACAAATTAGCAGTATAATCGTAACAAAGAAATTGTGACAGAGTATTTATAGCGAGAAAATAGAAAGTCACGGCAGTATTATAAAAAAATTACTAAAATTAAGATTACATATTACAAATTACAAATACAAATATTATAAAGGTACGCATTACAAAAATTACTGATATTACTAGGAGAGAGAGAGAGAGAGAGAGAGAGGGGGGGGGGGGGGGGTAGAGAGAAACTATTGAAACAAATGTATAGGGCATAAATATCACGGAACTATGTTGCAAACGGAACTATTTCCGATAAGCAATAACGAGTACGAGAGTCAGTGAGGTCGGATAATAAATATTTTGAGTATTTATGCGGTGTCCACTACAGCGGACCGTCGATTGCAGCGATTTCGCGGTAATCTAAACTGTAGCGTGGTGAGCACGGGGTAGTGAGATGAATATTAATAACGAGACCCAGGTGGATTTAGATGAAAAATAGAGGTAGAAAGTGCGAGTCAAAGAGCATGGCCCCGAAATAATGTCCGCGTTCGCCGCATATTATACGCTGCTGTATACCACCACCGGGTTTTGTATAATTCTGACAAAGTTCGATTAAAACCCAGTAATACTTGTATGCGCAGATCAATCCCTCTTGTCGCACAAATTGCATAGCCGCACAATCACATTTTTCCATTCCGTGCGTTAAGAAATTCCATTTAAAAAAGTGCTGCGATAATTGGTCAAACATATTCTGCAAATATCGACAATCAGATATATATATATTTTTTTTTATACTCTCTCTCCGTCATTCGATGTCGATCTGCCGAATTACCGGACGTACCGGCTGTCACGCTATTACCGGTATTATCGGCGCTAACAATCGGAAATGCTCGGCTTTACGAGCAAACGGTTGTTGCACCCCGGTCGGGAAACGGCTCGTCGCGGCCAAATGAATTTCGTGGTAATATTGTTCCCGCGTCCCCCCCCCCCTCTCTCTCTCTCTCTTTCTTTCCGAACACAATCCAGCGACGGCGCCTGTCCCTCCTTTTGTCGAGTCCCGTAAAACGGGAAAGTGTTTACGTTCGATTAGCCCCGTTAAAACGCTCCATGTCTAAATCGCTCCCCTGATTTAAACTGTGTTCCGCGTTAACCACCGCTCGCGCTAATTACTTCGCGTTTACGGAATTAGTTTTGGGAAGACATATTGAATAATTTATATCCTAGGTACGCGCAAGGAACATGTGCACGCCGTTGTATTATTAATGTTAATTTGTTTTTAACACTTCTACGCTAGCACGCGGCACGCCTCGTTTTGCGTAATGGATCGATGTCATGCATATGCAACGCACGATACCAAAAGTTAAAATTTATATCAGACTATTTTAGAAATGAATTACGTAAGCGGTGAATAATTTTTTACACTGCGTTAGATATAAATTCTGAGAGAGAAGATAATTCTCTGTTTGTGATCGTGACTTTTTTAAATAATAGTGGAAAAAGACACACTTGATAAAAGATATTATTCCAACGCAAGCGATTAATTCTCGGGTATATCTCGATATTAATTCGTATAAAAAAATTTGTACTTGAATAAAAGTTTTTTTATAAAGGTTATTCGAACAATTTTGAATCCTTTAGTGCTCTTAATGGTATATCCGAAGTTTGTTTTACTTTACTATATGGAAAGAAAAAACAAGAATTTTGTTGAAGTATATATATATTTAAAAATTTAAATTGATACAAAAAATAATTTTGTTGAACCATCAAAATCATTTGTACAGACAATTTAAGTATAATGAACAATTCTGCACAAAATCTTGATATTCTAGCAATCAATTTGATTATCTTGCATAATTACTTTTATAAAAAAAACTACTTAATTTATTTGTGGAAGATACAATGCTTATTTCACTGAAATAAATTCTTATTTAAATATGGCGAGTTGGAAATATATTTCTAGCAAATAAATCATCACGCGATTTTATTTTTTTTTTACAATTAAAAAGAGAAATATAATATATTTCACAGAAATGTATATTCTGTCATCATAGTTAAATTTTTTATAATCAATAAATATCGAACAAAATGTCACAAGTAACATTTGTTTTTGAATATGTTGATTTCTTCTTTCAGTATTCTAAGAACCAACTTGAGCATCCTACATAATTATTTTGATGAAACAAAATTATTTTTTAGATCTATCTCTAATAAAATTTGTAGATACTTCAGTGAAACCGTTCTTTCCATGTAAATATGTTACGATTATGTACGTTATATTTTTCCTTTATTAAAGATACTTATATTGTTTGATGTCTGGCGTTTAAAATAAAAAATATTTATTATAATAGGTTTATTTTTATACAATATAATATATATTTTTCACAATACCCAATGTAATAAATATGTAACGATATAGAGAGAGTAACCCCTGAAGGATTAATTCAATTAAATTCTAAGTATATCCATGTCTTAGTTTTTGTACACAGTATTGATGTACAAGAAATCATGCTAAAAAATCAAGATATATAAAAGAAAAATCAACCTAACAATCGTTTACATTTATATTCTCATCGCCGTCGTCACACACTTGTATCCTCTCGGGAAACAGCCTCTCGCATTAACCGATATTTTCTGCGTGCAGGTCGTGCAGGCGGCCCTGGACAAGGCTATGCAGGGCAGAACGTGTATCACCATAGCCCACCGTCTGGCCACTATAAGGAACGCAGACGTGATCTGCGTGCTCGATCGGGGTACCGTGGCCGAGATGGGCACCCACGACGACCTGATGGCGTCCGGTGGTCTTTACGCTCACTTGCACGCTCTTCAACAGAAATCTATCCAGCAGTAAAAGAGCGACTAGGCGTCGGATTCCTTTGCCTTTTCCTTCTTTATGCGCGATTCGACCGGTGCATCGAGCGTGTTGAAAGCGCGAGGATCGACTTAGAAGACGGTCGGGCGCGTGGAAAGTGGAGAAGAGCCAAACTGGCCAAACACCGCATAAAGACCGCAAAGCTCAAGTGGTCGCAATTGTCACCGCCGAAAGGCCACGAGATGTCAAAGAACACAAACGATGGCTGACGTTCAAAGGAACGGATACGCTAGGACAGAAGATAGGTTCCTATAGATTTATGGAACATTCAATCAACTTATTTACCGTGTCGACTTTGTAGCGAGCGCGATAACAAACAACACCGTAAGTGATTTGAGATCACTAATCGAGGATCGAGCAATTTATTTTCGGCGGAAACTTGAACATAAATCAAAATTCGAATTGTATCGATGTCAGCCTAGTGAACACCAACTAATACATACAGAAAAATACATATTGTACGTAAATAGACAATAATTACTTGTTTGAAGTATTTCAATAGTTTATATAGCCACAAATCTATCACAAGCATCAAATTCAAAATATATTCTAAATCCTAGTAATACTTCAATCAAGATTGTTAAATTAAAATAAATGATTTGAATGAAAATTTGATTTGCTTATGATATAAAATCGTTTCTCCGATTTTATAATATATCCGTCAAAAGAAAATTAATTCTTGTTTTGAGTACATAATAATGAGTTTTTCTAAAAATTGTAATAAGTATAATTTAAGATAATTACCGATTATCACGAAAATATTCTTTGTTAAAGATAACTAATACTTAAAAGGAAGAAAGTAATTATTAAATAATTAAGTAATTATTAAGCAATAATTAATTAATTAAATGTTAAGTAATTATTGTTCTTAGCTCTCTCATAAAATGATAATTTTTTTTGTGTACGTATAGTAACGTTATATAAACATTACATTATAATTTCCTACTCAGCAATATATAAATATAATCTAACACATTATTATACATAACAGTTACATCGTTGAGTAGGAAATTATAACATCCCAAATTCCAACTAACAATAATGTAATTGTTAATTATAATTTTCCACTCAACGATATAACAGTAATATAACACATAACACGCAACAGTTATATTGATAAGTGGAGCATTATAATAATTATATTACTTTTAGTTGGAGCTTAGGTATTAGGGTTGATGTAGTATTATTCTTAGTTGGTGTTTGTTAGGAGAATTCTCGGATATAATTTTCAGCCAGTGAGAAATACGATTTGAATGACCCTATCAACTTATCGCTCTGCAGTCATCTTTTTATACATTGATACAAGAGAGTAAATTACGGTAGTATTTACATTGCGATTTTCTTACAAATATCAAATTTGTATTTGCATACTTTGATAGATATTTCTTTAGGTACAAGTCTGAACAATAGTTGTAATTAACGAAAGCTGATGAAGCAAATAGAATGAATATTCACTTTTACCTTTTTTCCCCTCTTTTTTCTCTATACATTTACGACCACCTCATTCGCGCTTATCATATTTCTCGTTTGATACTTTCATATAAAATATTTCTGCGGCTGATAGACTTAAGTCTCCTGTCAAAGACCTTTTACCGGGGACGTGTACGTTACTTCTCCTGGCGGCCACGTTACTTCATTAGGCATTGTACCTCGCGCACCCACGTAACGATCCATTCTTCTAGATGGCGAAACGCGTCATGTGGCATTATCCATAATGGCAGGCGACGTAATAGACTTTTCCTCCCATTTCACCGTTATTCGTACGCGTCGACTTTCCTCCAGAGCGTTTTCTCAGGTGATAATATTTCTTTGCGCGCGCACACACGCTGCGCGAAGTTATCGCGATTTTTATGAGAGTTAACATATCTCGTGACGAGTTTCAGGAAATTGGGCTATATGTTTATAAGCCTCTTCTTTTTGTAAGAAAAAGATTTTGCTGAAATATGCTAAAAATTTAACTAGATACAAATTTAAAGATAATTTGTAATAAAATTACAATGAAAATAAGTTTGTTGGACAATCAAAATATTTATAAAAAAATTCAAGCATAATGTGCAATGCTGCAATATATCGTATTTTAAAGTAACTATCTTAAGCATCCTACTGTTAGATGTTAATGATAATCTAATCCTTTGTTAAAAGTAGCATTTTGTGTTAAAATATAAATAAATTCATTTTTGTGATTAGTTTCCAATTAAACAACATCCGTATTAACACGTTAGTAAATAAAAAATTTAATTTGAGTCATAAATTGAATACATTTTCTTAAGTTAAATTATTTTATAACTCCATTGCTTTAATTTAATTAATGATATATTGAGTAAGAGCAATGGGCAATGGCAATATAATTCAATAGAAATAATTAAAAATAACTCAAATGAGGTATAATTTGACATTATGATTAACTATAATTTAAGGGAGACCGGGGCTGATTGTTGTACGGGGTTGATTGTCAAAATGCTTATAATTCAAACAGAACATGGCAGAAAAATCTCTTTTTTTTACTGCTTGCTAATATAATATTAATTTGTTGTGTAAAATTTGCACTACAAGCATTTTATATTATATTTATAGGGATTTTTAAGAAAATAAAGTTGGTGAGTAAATTATTCTAATCATTTATTTTGTTGTTTGAGACAAGCCTTTGGTATTGTTAATTGCAATATCCCTGTATTCATAGAAAATGACATGTCTTAGAAGATCTCTCTCTCTGTGCTACAATTAATTAATCATTATCCTCATAAAGTTTGTAAATACAATCTCTTTTATTAAAAATGGCTATGTAGAATTGTAGAGTAGATTGACTAAAATAAGACCAGATTAGATGATAATTAATTTTAATATCTTTAGAAAACACATTTTTGGAGAATATATACTCACAAATATATATTTCATATAGATATATATGTATGTTTTTTCATTTTTCATATAGAAACTACGATACAAAAACAAATTACATATTTTATGATTAAAATAACTATTTTATATATATTTGTATTAATACCATAACTACTATTATTTCTCAAAATGTAGAATTGATATTAAAATAAAAATTGTATTTTTTTATATGTATTATCCATAACAAATATGCTACTGCCAATTCTAAAACGTGTGACAATCAACCCAAAACACGGGGTTAATTGTCATATTTTCGCAGCTTCATTTAAAATTAAATAACTTATTTTAACGATATAATGAATTCTCTCACGAGTAATATTTTTTTAATACCTAAAGGATGTAGGTACATTACAACGGATATAATATTTTAAAATCAGGCATCTATTTTTTTCTAAAAATCACTAATAAAAAACTATGACAACCGGTCTCTCCTACATAATTAATTAGACAATCCTACAAAATTATTTTCATATCTGTATCTAGTTTTTAGATACTTTTAACTTTTTAGATATTTTAGCAAAATTTCTTTCTGTACGGATAAAATATAATAGGCAGGTTCTTTCAGAGACATTAATTAGGATTCAAGATTTTATGATTCAAATCTGCCTTATCCTATTCATCAAATGAAAGATCGATGTTGAATAGATATCAATTAGTGTAATTAATGTTATCTACTCTCCTCTCGTGTCCCGTTAGATTAGATAAACGACGTAACCGAATCGATCGGTTTGCGGGACGTAACTCGTGTAACAAAGCGCGCAAATGGCGACAGGTGTTCAAGGACGTGACATAAGAGTATTCCTCCGCCGCTGTCGTTGTCGTCATCAGTGTAATTTCGACAGTGTCGTGGCGGTACTTTAAACGACATAGCATGAAAAATGTATAAGTATTTCTCCGGGAATAAAATGCTCCGCACTCCACTTACGTACTTCTTCATTTCTCATCTTTTATCTAAAAAAATTATAGTGTCCATTTTTATTCCCTCGTGAAGTAAAAGGAGAATTTTCCTTCTTGAATATCTGTAAAATATATCAAACTAAATTGGTAATCGAAATATACAGAGTATCCCGAAATTTGCGACTCAAAATATTATAGCAAGACATTAATTCTCGACAAATTAAATAAAAAAGTTATTCGTAAATTTTTATTGTAGATATTTCTTTTTTAGATAATAAGGATTTAAATGTGGCCAGTTATAGATTACGTTTAGATCATGGACGGATGATCATCTAAATATAGTCTGTGAGTTGCTATATTTAAATCCTTATTATCTAAAAAATTATAATTTAAAATAAAAATTTACAAATAACTTTTTTACTTAGTTTATCGAAAATCTTTGTGCTATATTTCGAGAAACACCCTATATATTGGCCCATAGGACAAAATATCGAATATATAAAATTCACAAGAACATAAATTATCGTTATCCTTTCCTTCAATGTTTTAACGACGGCAAGTAGTTTAACGGACACGTCGTCACGTAATGGACAAATAAAAGATGAAGTGGCAATTACGATGAAGACGACAAGAGCGCGTACGTATGGTATTTATTTGGATCAGAGGAGGAAATACTTTCCTTCACCGGAAAATGTACCTGTACCGCAAGCATGTGCTGAATTCGATCGAGAGGTATTATGTAAAGCGGCGCATAGTGTATGAGTAAATTTATTACCGTAATAACAGTCATGTGTACGATACGTACAACGGGGAATAAATAAAATGAAATAGGAAATCATATATATTTACGAGAGACGACTCTAGCGTGTAAGTATCTGGGATTCCACCGTGCAAAACGGCTTTCTTCATGCGAAACGAAAATCGATAATCGCGAAACAAGCGGTCCGTGCTGTAGAATGGCGATCGGCTTTTCGAAACGGGTTACTGTCATAAATTACACTTCACACAGCTGAGTCATTTCGCGATTATATTCTCCCCTTAGGCCTTAATAACAAAATTCGCCGATGCGAAAGCTTATCTTCGGCGATGATATATGCCCGACAGCAAAGGCAGTGCGTGTAAAAAGGTCTAAGACGATTTTTCAGAATTTGCCCCTTCGGCTGAAGGGAGCTGCTGCGTCTCAAATGTCACGATCTATTAGCCGAGAGATAATATTGTGCAAACACGTTGCGGCTACACGGATGCAAAAGAGCAATCGTCGCTAATCGAGATACAATGGGGTATTAACCCTTTATTACTCGCGTGGGTTGTCCAGGACACCCCCTGCATTATAAATTTGCTGAACGTATAAATGCTATTTATACACATTATTATATTTAGTGCAAATTTTCGAAATTAAAAAATATTTTTGTATTTTATCTTTATCTAAAATATATATATAGGATATTATTAATCTTTATTTATTTATAAATCATTAAAGAAAGCAATGAAAATTGGTACATATATATACACATTATATTTAACGCAAATTATTGCACAATTCAGAAAAAAAATTGTATTTATCTTTATGTAAAGAATGTATAGAATATTATCAATCTTTATTTGATTGGATTTTATCAAAGAGAACAATAAAAGTTGATATATAATGTTGAGAGTCAGAAATACTCTATGCCAGGAATTACGTTAAAAAAACCACACGTGAGTAATATAGGATTAAACAAATAAACAGTGACTGCTAATCATGCATGTGCTTATCTGCAGAAATAAGCGGATTAATCTTTGCTTCGGAAGAATTCTCGAAAAAATCTGTATCTATTCAAAATGATTTTAACTATTCTCTCAAAGTATTTATGTATATAGAAAACTACAAAAATTGTCATTAAATCACAGTTTAGATTTGTATTCACAAAAAAATAATTATACGGAATAAATACTGTAAATTATATTCGTATATTTAATTATAATTCCAAAAAACGATTAAAATTGAAGAAAACAATGTCATTGTAACACTTTTAATCTCTGGTAAATTGTGAATAACTATTTAAAATTAAGGCTGCGGCTGTAATTTAAGGACTTACAACTAAGAGATCTTACAATTAATTGAGCAAGAATGGAGAATAAATTACCTCGACTCAGATGTGTAACAAAATGTTGATTCATACGAAAAATCAAACATGCATGTAAAACCATTACCGCCTACACTTTCAATGATATGAGGATGAGATATTAATCTTTTGTTATAAGAAAGAAATATCATTGTAACGTAATAATAAAGAGAAAAAGCTATAAAACGGAGACGAAAATCGTCAGAAGAAATGCGATCTAATTACAGTTTCTTTCTTCCCTTCCCCGATGTCTTTTCACCGACGTTATTCTGCTCTGCATTATTGTATGCGAAGGAATTAATTAATCAGATGAAGATGACGTTTATAAAGAATGTTTCAGACATATTGGCTCATCCTTCATAATTCCACGATGAACTTAGGATCGACTTTTTCTCAGGAAAAATTTGACGGAAAAATTTAATTACGGTAAACGCTTAAAACTTGAGAAGCTGTAAGAGCTTCTAACAATTAAATAATAATTTTTTCGCGATAAGCTAAATTATCGGATGGGAAGTGTCCATCTTAAGTAGCGTTGTTCGCCTCAAGAGGCAATCAACTTTTTATGTCGTTATACTGTACTTTTACTGGCAATTTATATTATGGGACAAGAAAGGCGCGTCTTTATCTTGTCGTCTGCCACCTCCGTCTCAAGTATATCTATTTTTATTACACTTTTATTTATATGGCGTCGATATAAGAAAGGGAGAAGATATGAATGGGGTAAGTTACCGATTAACAAGAATACTTCCTCCCTCATTTCTCACTTCAAGTAGCAGCGGCAGGTTGAAATAAAACTCATCGGAAATTAAATTACCATACCGTCTCACGTCCGTTGGGATTATGTTATTTTTTATTTCGCTAGATATCTTGTTGAAATTTATCAGTAAAAAGTTTGTAAACTCATGCGTATACGAAGGAAAAAGAAAAACGAGTGTTTCTACCTTATTATCAAGGTATTATTAAAAAATAGAAGCTACGGGAGGTTTGAGATTTCAGAAAGAATATTAATTTAGAAAGCGAATATCAAGTTCGACGGATAGTGATGACTTAACAGACAGGTACTGAAAGAGAGAAAGAGAGGGGATGAGAGGGAAATAAAGAGAGAGAGGCGGAGTTCTTCACAAAGCTTGAGTGAATTTGTAAAGTTACGAGACTGTACGGCGGCTGCAATAGCCATTGAAGTTTTTAAGCAAACTTCCGCTGATGCCGCTGTACAAATTCCAGAGGGAAATAAGTCGCACGTCTGGTCCAGGTTTTTATTTCACGTTGATCAGTTAAATTAATATAAAGTAAATAAAATAAATTACAATCTCACTGTCTCTTTCTCTCTCTCTTCCTTTTCGAACAAAGTCTATAAAATAATCTTTTATTTATTTAAAATTGACTGGTATTATAACAAATATGTATATATATAACATATATATGACGGAAATTTAATTATTAATTATTACAAAATCAATTGTGCTGGCTGACAGTTCTAGCTATCTCGTTATGAGCTAAAATTCTGTATCGGAAGGAGATAAATAAATCTACATGATAAACGAGATCGATCTATCCATTATTGTCCTTTAAGTTTTGATATTTAAAGTATATTGATACAATGCATTTAGAATAATAATTTCAGTTTAATCATTGGAAGTTTTAATAGATAATCTCATTAATATTTTCCTGTTTATAATTCTTCAATTATTATAATGCTTGAACAAATAGATGCATTTTATTTTAAAAAGATATATGTTAAACGTGATATTTCAATTTCAGTTTGATATTTTAAAATAATATACTTTTTCACTTTACAGACATTAATTATTAGCAAGATACGAAATGATGACACATCGCACTGTCCATGAATTCGCGTCCAATTACATTGTAAAATTAATTATCTTGTCAAGTCAATTATTTAAGGACTTAGTGTTGTAAGAATTTTATTGACAGATCAGACTCGGCTTAGGAATCACTCAATAAAATTGATTATTATATTTAACAAGTAAATTCAATCACAGTCAATTTTATTTATGATATGTGCGAGCGCAGTTTGCTGCCAACCTGAAACTTGTTATTGTTGACCTCTCCTTCGAGAAAAGAAAATTTCCATCCTTCTATTCCATAACCCCACTCCTTACGTCCGATTTATACACATCTTTCGGATGTAATAACACTACATTGAAAGAAAATATTGGCTGCTGCAGCAATTTAGATGATAAAGTATGGTGTAATATTTTTAATTGGCTGCAGTCAATTTTTGATTGTGTTAGCCTATCGAAATCATATATTATTGATATTGCGGATAGACTAAGAGCCAATTAAAAATGCTATGCCATATTCAGCTAATCTTTTCATTCAGTGTATTAATAAAAGAAATACGTCATGTTCTTATTTTAATATTTCGTTTCATTAATAAATTATTTTTATTTATAAATCAGCAAGATTATTTTCAATTAAAATAATGCTGTTGATACAATATCATTTTTTAAGTGTAAGTATGCGCTTAATATATGTGTTAAAAA
Organism: Trachymyrmex cornetzi; assembly: GCF_001594075.2. Taxonomy (NCBI): domain Eukaryota; kingdom Metazoa; phylum Arthropoda; class Insecta; order Hymenoptera; family Formicidae; genus Trachymyrmex; species Trachymyrmex cornetzi. Next base: position 426,205 of record NW_017300169.1, read on the forward strand.
AGAATAAATAATTGGTAATTAAAGCTGTGTATAATGATACATCAAAATACATACAATTTTGCTTAAAATTATTCTTGTAACTGACTTTTCCGTTATAAATCCATGTTTGAAGATACCAATATTCGGTTTACAGCAAGACTGATTCAAGCAACATCAAACTAATAATAATGTTTAGCTGCACAACGCAGACAAAATTTTGGGACAGAATTTAGCATGGGTCGTTGTGGTTAGGTGTCAATTAGCATTCAGTGAGGAACGTCGTCCTTTGTTGTATATACCAGGAGAACTGGTCCGGGCGTTTCATGGGAAGCCGGGGGTTCGTGCCAACTAGGTGCAGGATGGCGTAGAAATGGCTGTCGGAGAAATGCCGGTGTAGATGTAGACACATTTGAATAAGCACACGCGAGAACGAAGAAGAGATCATGTAAACGGATACATATCTGTGGTAGGACACGAGGAGGGTCAGACGGGCCAACCTTCATTATATTTATTACTGAGACCACAATGTGCGTAATGGTTCTATCATTATTAAAGACGATCATTGTAAACTTTTTCTTCAGATTTTACCCTAAGAATCGGGTGCAAAATATCTTCCGGCAAGGAAAAACAGCAAAAAAATAACGTCCGTTCTATAAAATGAGGGCAATGAAATATAACCCTACCTCTATTACTTTAAAAATTTTCACGTGTGGGCGAGATATTTTGCAAAGCTCAGTCGAGAGCCATTGTTTTTCATAGAATGTATATTCCGATGTATAAAAGGGGAGGGAGAATAGATCTGATAAAATACCGGCGTTATTTGAAACTTTACACGAAAGAGATGTGGTAAAAATACGAAGTACGGCAGCCTCGTTAATGGTCGCGAGCGTTAGTTTCACTAGGTCCTAACTAACTTGCAATGCGCGACGATAACAGTGCAATCCACAGGCAAACGATGTATAGAATTAGAAAACAGGGTATAAATAAATCGATATGTATATATATAAATATATATATATATATCCATAAAGAGAAGATAGAGAGAGATACTCGGGTTACCATTGTAGGTTTCTACTCTGCAAGCCGTCGCGCATATAAATCAGCATAAATTGCAATACGAGGATTCCGTAGTCACTGCATGCATCGTCTGCGTTTCGTACATACGCGTTTAGCAACAGCACAGGTGCGATACTCATGCGGGATGCTGGCCGTGTGCAACCAGCGGCAACAGTAGCCGGAAGAACAGTTTCGTCGACTCACCGTAGCGACCGTAACGACGAGACAATTTGCTCGATTTTCTTCGACATGTGTAAATATCCCTAAATTCTTGTTCGCCGTGGTCACGTTATTTACTGAGCGCGGATAAAATCAACCCTCGATCCATCCACATTGGATATTAAATAATTAAATAATATTAATGTGTGTGTGTGTGTATTTAAATAATTAAATAATATTAATCGATGAGAAACTATTAGATTTCATTATTTGATAATTAATTTAAAAAGGTTTCATTTATATTTACCCCCCTGACTTACATTTATTATTTATGCATAAAGGTTATACAGAGACAAATCTGTATTACAATCGGACGGGGTGTGAATTCTTGTACAAAAATTAATGAAAAATTTATGTTCGTACATATCAATAATACAACTTAAGAAAAATTGCACGAAATTCGTTGGCAAATTAATACGTAAATATTTCTGTACACTTAACTTCGTTTGTAAAATTATCTCTTTTGCAAATTATTTAATTATTATAAAAAAGGATAATTTTTTTTGTTCGTAAGTTGTGACTTTATATATGTATATAAATTAGGGATGCACCGATTATCCATAAAATGTCTGGTATCTGTTATAATTCGGTATTTTTTAAAATATTCAGTCGGATAACCAGATATCAATAGTATCCGGCAATATGTATATACATATATATCCGGATAAAATTTTATATTGAAAATTTGCGTCATTGATGCAAAATTCTATTCATTTCAGCTGAACTTCTTGCACAATTTATCTTTTCTCTATTTTTTTTTCATATTGAGAAGATAAAGAAAATTATTATCGCTATTTTTCCTTTGCGCTTTCCTTTTTTTTAGAATAGTGAAAAATTTGTACCGGATATCCAGTATCCGGCCGGATAACTACCCCACCGATTATCATATGTCCAAGTGTCACATTCTTTTCAAGGTATCCAATATTCAGTATCCGATAATTTTACAATTCAGTATATCTCTGATGTAAATATATGTATTGGTATGTCCCCCAAAATTTACTATATTAATATTGTAATTTTACATGTAATTTTTTACAGTGTATATGTGTAATAGATTACACTTCCGAAAAGTTTTTATGTGTAATAGATTACATTACCAAAAAGTTTCCAAGTTATACTTATCAAAATGCACAATTTTATCTATATGTATTTTTAGCAAATAACCTAGGAAATATAAGCAAACACAAACATTTGCAAAGTATGTTCACCACGAATGTGCCGTTTAAAACGAAATGCTTCCTCGGAATAATTTCACTTGCTCATACGTATGTCAAAGATGCATACTATAATTTCACAGGTTTTGAATATCGTCTGGGAGATGCGGAGTATATCGATGGATAATGTCAACATCCGATGTGTGCGGAGTTGTCGCGAAAATGTTTTTCCTGGGCAAATCCGTGAGGTGGTAGGCGGTGGTATTGCGTTTTCAATGTCGCGGCTGAATCAGTCTTTACGGACTTTCGTTTAACTTGGCGGCTTTAGGACAGCTTTGCTACCACGCTGTAAGATACTTTCATCCATCGGCGCGTTTTCTCAATGGCGAAACTGCATCACGGACTTTTCATATCTTGGATTTCTGTCGGCGGTAGATCCAGAATCGTTCCGGGGATCTCCTGCCTGCGGATATCCGGCCGCCCGTATATCTTCCGTCCAGTCCATCCAATATCGCAATTTCGATAAAAATCTTGGTGGACCAATCGCGTGTCAAAAGTTTTTCCTATATGATATTCCCTATTCGACAAAAGTATAAGCAACGCGGTTGAAAAATTTAAGGAGAATATAATTCAGGAAGCCCTGAAAGAACTTCTCTCTTCCTCCCTCCTCCATCCTTTTTCTAGTTACTTTATTTAAACACTTATATTTTGCGCAAAAAAACTCAATAGTGTACATTCTTATGGCTACAACATCTTAAAATGCGATAGAAAAAAATCTATAACTATACAATGTTGTATCATTAAACAAAAAAATGATACAAAATTGATACAAAATATTTGTATGTGTATATCGACTGTAGTTTCATAATAACATTACGTTTTTCAATTTTGAGTGCGTAATGCTGAAATATATAGTATCCTCAAATATTCCACCTACTTTAAGAAGCGTGTTTTATGTTCGCGCTGAAAGAAAATCTCGGATTTTATAACATTTGAAAAATTCCGCATTTATAATATCGAAGAGACCGTCGTCGGTGTGACCATATATCACTCGATAACATAAGCACGCAATAACAAACGAACCGACTGGAACGCTGTAAATATTTCAACGCGCGTTCGAAAGCCCGCGCTCTTGAATCACGCTTGCGGTATCGAGCTGTCGCAACGATGTATCTCGGAAGCGGAGACACATTTTCGTTTATCACGATATCGATCGCGCACGCGGCGACGAATTCGAATTTGTAATCGGTCCGTACGTTCCTGGCTCATCGCGATTCGCGTCGACGGGGTAAAAACCACAAGCCGTGCGCACGCCCGTGAAAAAAAAAGCCGGCGAAAAAATACGACAGTGAGAGAGATTATCGGCGCGTCGATAAATTCGACAATTTTATGGACCGCTTATTGATATCGTCGTTTATACTGTGGTGAAAGTAAAGCGCACGTCCGTTGCACGCGCGCGGATAAGGGTGAAAATCATCGGCGACATGCCGAAAGAGGAGACCAGCCTGATGGAAATTGCACTATATGTGCCAGCCGGCGGGCAACGTAAATTTACGAGCTTATGTCGCTGGTCGGAAACGAGCTCGTAATTCTTCGGTTCGAGCTGAAGGATGCTGGCATGTCCTCCAGCTTTGCGATCCTCTTGAGAATGTCATTCTGCAAAAAAGCAGCGTCGTGATGCTCTCCCTCATCGTCGAGACGCGTGACAAAATTATGCATTTATTTATGTCAATTTTATTCACGTTCCGAATATTACTGATAATTCGTAAGATTTAACTAGAGGATTAAGATCACTTTGGGTTTCACACTTGTATTTTTATCCGACCGTTTTGCCATTTTACCGTAGATTAACGATGAAAACGAAAATAATGGCGCGGTGAAAATGGAGCACAGCCATGAGAGGAAAAAAATTCCTATGAAAGAAAAATACTCTAGTTTGTGTTTTCGTAACTGATTTTGTTGTTTGTTATACTCCTCTAATTGGTCCAGACTGTGATAATTAACAGGATGTGCTCGAGCTGATAATATTTATAAATGAGTAGATTAAGCATATATATTAACTTGTAAATAATATTTGATACCGAGACATGTTGATATAATAACGATATTAAAAAAGGTTTAAATTAAATTATTATATATATTAAGATATTTTTTATTACTTACTATAAGCATTCATTTTTTTACCATTAATAAATAATTTTTTGGAACATCACGAAATATCAATGTGTTACCAAAATATGTATCTATTGATTATTAGGGGCTTGAGGGAAAAAGAAGTATTTTAATATTAAATTTTATATATTTCGAGCTAATTTCAAGTAAAAGCTCTTAAGTTTTTAATAAAATCTGTAGTAACTGCAAAGTTTTTATTACAAAGTAAGTAAAACTAGTAAAAATTGCAATACAGTTTTTGTTATTAAAAAATTAGTTATTTTACCAAAGTTAACCAGTTATTCGAAATTATTTTTCACTATTTATAGTTCGCTTATATTCAAAATTACGTTCTCTCTCTCCCTCTCTGTCAGTGTTAATTATGACTACTTTTTCTTTAAACAAAAAGAAAATGATTTTGCTAAAGCATCTACAAATTTAAGTATATTACCGCTACAAATCTGAAAATAATTTTGTTGGACTATCAATAATTATGTAGAAAACTCAAGCATGATGAGCAATGTTGTAAAAAATTTTAATATTCTAACAACCAGTTTAAGCGTTTTCTACGTAATTATTTGAAGATTTGTATTTAATTAATTTTTAAATACTCCAGCAAAATCCTTCTTTCTGCGTACTTTTAATATTAATTCGCGCGACAAATAGCGACATATTTTTTGTAAAAATATTTTAGAGAAACCGGAAAAATAAAAACCTGCAATTTGAAGTATCGAGGGTGAACAAGTCCGATGATGAACAAGCGCGCGGCCGAGTTATTTATTTCGCCGTTGGTTGCGCGTGCATGCAGCTTGAAGGTGAAATCCGATTTTCCGTGGACGTGCCCGCATTGTGCAGCTTTGCGACGTGTATATAATGCCGTTGTCTCATATCCCCGCATCCCATTGCACTTGCGCATATCATGGCGTGGTCTCACGATGCAGGCACAAATAACGGACGTGAGTATGGATCACGGTAACAATGAGTGCCCTCCTAATATCGCTTTAATTTTATATATGTTGTTCGTTAATTGAATTCTTTATTAAGTACAATCATAGTTATTCTGCTCCTACGTTATTTTTTTTTCTTCAAAATTTCTTCTTTTTAAAATTTCCTCCACGATATTACATTTTCGTCGCTCGCAGAACAAGATAGGACGCTTTCTATTTTCTCGATATTTTAGCGTATTTGCTTTATCCCACGTGCAATTTTCGCGCTCCAAACGGAAAACGCACGCAACTAACAGCTGCAATATGTTACTTGTAAAACAGGATTCCTACGTAGAACGTGTTTTATGAAATAAAATATAACGGTAACAACAGAGATTGATATTTAAACGCTATTTAATGCAATTTTGCGAAGGAAAAAGAATCAATTAAAATTTGACGATAATTGGATAAAACTCTTCTACTTTTGCAGACGGATTGTCAGATAAGTTAAATAACGTTCGTATAATAAAATATACTATGTACGATATGTTCAATAACCTTAGCGTGATAATTAATTAATATTTTTATACAAAAACATCACTAATTAATAGCATTCAATGAACAAGACAATGGTCGAATTTAAATTACGAACTGCAAAACGTGTATGTTAGTTTTTTATATCCTGAGCGTCGACTTTTTCTCCTGAACAGGATTATGAACGTCGAAGTATGATAAATGATGTTAATAGTTTTCTATTTCAAAAAAGTGCAGTCGATTAACGCCATTTCTCCAACAATTCATATTATTAGATTTTATGTACTATAGAACAACAAAGCGCGTGAAATAGCCAGTAATTACAATGGAACGATCGCTGGTGCGCATTGAATAAAATTGTTATTAATGTATTTTATTTCATTTATCAAGTACTAATAATATTGATGATTAACGATAAAATGATTGAATTTATTGTATAATGGGAAAATCAATTCGTGTGTGTCATAACACGTCGCGCGATCTGCAGGTACTTTAATTATCGTCAATTGCATATATTTGTTTACATTGTCGCAATGAGTAAAATATATTTCCTAAATTTAACGCGCCATTGCGTCCTCGCGATAATCCACATTGCGGTACAATTTATTGTCCGGGAATCGCTGTTTAAATGGTACATTTCAAGTTGTAAAGTTATTACTTTTTGATGAGCTTATAATAATCGTCAATATTGTTATCGTCATTACGCTATCATATTATTCCCTTATTTCAAAAGCGATACAATTTAACAAATGTTTTCGAGTTGTTATTCCCTTACATATCCCAAAAATATGACACTGAACAATTTAATACTAAAAGACAATAATTAATTACTCTTTAAGTATTGAAATACTGTTCAATGCTTTCAGTACTCCACATAAGTAATTAATTACTGTCTTTCAATAATAAATTAGTCATTATTTCTGTAAAGGCTGATGAATGAAAAAAAAGTTAGGTAAAGATTTCTTTATCAATTATCAAAAATAAACTAACTTAATTTCTCTCTTTCACAGTGTGTCTGTCCGCCAAATATGTCGATTTTTCTCTTAAAGTTTTCAAAGAAATTATACTTTCTACAAGAGTGACAAATTTTGTATTGCGTCGTTTTTGTAAATAAAAATAAAAATTTTCTACAGAGAACATTTAGAATTATGGCAGTTTTGGTTATCAAAGTTTAAAGAAGTTGTTTTAATTTTAGTCATTTTAGTTGATCAAGGTAAGTATAAACGGTTGATTCGAGTTGTCACTTTTAATTATTTCGGATTCATTATAATTTAATAAAATATCAAAATCATCACAATTAAACAGAATAGATTTTTAAGGATTGTAAAACAAAAATTACAAAAATGACATTTGATAATATTTGTAAGAGTATATTTTTTTGCCAATAATTATTTTATTAATCAATAATTTTTTGTTAAGTTGAAAAATAGTTTTCCTCTTCTTTTTTGCAAAACTTAATATACTTGTAGTTGTTACTTTTGAAGTAAGAGGAAACGATATATTCTCTCCATTTATAGTTATCTCGAATTATTTTCATGTTATTTTGAATGCATTATCCATCGTGCGTTGCAACTGAATTATTATATTAATAGCAACATTAAGAATAACACAAACGTGCATGTAATACAAACGCACACTCTATACGATATTACACGGCTGTACACGAAGTTACTGTCGGACTATATATCCGAAACTGTGTGTATGCGGAACGTGTTCCGTCTAGAATGTTGGCATTCGCGATTTCCAGGTAGTATATATGCGATTCCACGATGCAACTACGAGCCGGAAAGCGGAGACATGCATTCCAGAAGGAATTCCGATACAACGGCGAGACACACGCGCGGCGCGATATTTCTGTAACACCACAAGTTCTCCGCGGTAATTGTACCGCAAATTTGAGGAGGCTTGCACGACGATCGGCCCAATATCATGGGACAATCCTATAACAAGGCCGGGCATGCTGTTAACTGTCCAAGTTGTCAAAGACGGAGAAGGTCGGCCGATCTGCCCGGAGGCGGCCTCGTGGGGACGAACTTTCCACGGCTTCGTCGACTATTGTTTCCAGCACGTGCACGATCGTCGACGTCCCGAGCCACACCGAAGTTGAACAACGTTGGCGACTTCCGCGTCGACTACGCGAGATTGAAATTCTCGGCGAATGTTCGAAGAGGAACGCCGCTTCTCTCGCCTAAGATATTTCCAAAGCCGCGACAACGATCTCCGCCGTGAAACGGGGACACGCTTCAGCGAGTACGATGCCTCCCTACATGCTTTTCTTTATCCGAAAATTGCGCGAGAAAACTTGCGCAAGGAATATATGTCTGAGGCATACTGCGTGAAACAAGATAATATTTTTACTAAATTATCTCGATTTGAAAAAGGAAAGGAATCCCATTTTTATGTAGACTGTATAAACTAAATTTTAAATAATTAAAATTTTAAGAAATTTTTTCACGTATAAGAGAGAAAGAGAAATTAAGTTTTATAATTTAATAAGAAATTTTTTTTAACTTTGTAATTATGCAAGATATACATGCCAGGCTAAAAGTTTGGAAACACTTTTAAAAAATTGACATTTCCGAAATTACTTATTAAAATATCCATAATAATATGTTTTTAACAATAATTCTTTAGATACAATAATTGTTATTACATCTAAAGAGTTATTGTCAAAAAACGGATTTTTATGGACATTTGAACAATGGAGAATTCGATTGGAAGCACTGTAGTGCGCACTGGTGCATATTAAAGCCTTTGTACACTGATTTGAGTATAAAAGTGAAAACCAAATATTTTGAATTATAAAATACATATTTTACCTAATAGTACAACAAAATGTATTAAGTATTTCAGGATTTAATCGATTTCTATGCTTATAAATATATCTCGTTTTTTTGTGTATGACGGCTTTAATGTGCACCAGTGCGCACTGAGTGCGTCCAACCAAATTCGCTATAAGTAATTCCCAAAAAATATCAATTAAATAAAAAGTGTTTCCAAACTTTTGATCTAAAGTGTATTTGTTGTGCTAAAAGAAATTATTACATTTTATAATTGACGATATTTTTCATTTAGCATTCCAAAATATAAACATATTTTTAATCGTAAAGATATTTTATATTTGTATTTATAACTACAATGGTTCATTTTGATGATAAATAATTTCAAAATTGTTTCACAAATTTAAATTAAATTGAGCTAATTAGATGTATATCAAAATGTGTTAATTAACAGTGGTACATTTACGTGAGTTAATTTTAATTAATTAACGTCCAGTGCAAGTTATTAGTAAGAGTTTGCTAATAGGGGTTGACCAGACTGTATGCGAATAATTTATGCTCCCTCCCTCCCTACCTCTCACTCTCTCTCTCTCTCTCTCTCTCTCTCTCTCTCTCTCTCTCTCTCT
>NW_017300169.1:435642-527264 GCF_001594075.2 Trachymyrmex cornetzi
ACTCTCTTTGCATAATATGTAGAATGAGCGGATGTAACTATGTAAGGGCTTCGTGCCGTGTAATATACCACGACGCTTAAGAACATTAGGTTCCAACTACATTAAGAAACATATACGTTGGTAAATGCAGTAATGTCAATTAAAACCAGCTTATCATAAAACAAAATTTAGGTCGCGAATTATACAGTGACTAAGTTTAAGGAGATATATATATATATATATATATTTAGAAGAGGCAAATGCTTATTTTTACGAATATTTTTTGCAAGAACTATTAATTTTAATTAAAAGAACTTTGACAAATATCTTATACATATATTAGTGAGCACTACATAAATTTTCAATTAAAAATATTAACAAATAACGTTGGCATAACGTTGGCCAGCTAGGCAGACGTAACTTAGGGGTGAATATGACTGTTCGATCCAAGAGAGAAGTGCCTTAAGTGTTGCAGCGCAAAGACCAAAAATGCCTGGAAATAGTAGCGCATAAATAGCGCATAAATCCAGTGTATTTAATTTTACAAATTGGTTGTTTTTAACGGGTGCGGGGGCTGACTGCCAACTCAGTCCCTCCAAACAAAAATTTTTTTTCAGCTAAACGGAATGAGAGCAAAAATGTTTTTTTACGGAAAATAGGTAGCGCATAAATAACACATTATTCCATAATTTTTTTAATAAGATTTGGGTAAGTTGAGGGGCCAGCTAGGCAGATGTGACTTAGGGGTGAATATGCTGTTCGATCCAAGAGGGAAGTTCCTTAAGGATTGCAGCACAAAAATATTAAATGCTTGGAAATAGTAGCGCATAAATAGCGCATAAATCTTGTTCATTTAATTTTTCAAATCGGTTGTTTTTAACGAATATGGGGGGGGGGGGGGGTCTTGACTGACAATCCCACAAAAAAAAAATTTGTTTTAACTAAACGGAAAGACCGCAAAAATGTTTTTTACGGATATAGGTAGCGCATAAATAGCGCATTAATCCATAATTTTTTCAATAAGATTTGGATAAGTTGGGGGGCGAGCTAGGCAGACGTGATTTGGGAGTGAATATGACTGTCCACTCGAAGAGAGAAGTGCTTTAAGTGTTGCAGCGCAAATACGAAAAATGCCTGGAAATAGCGCATAAATAATGCATAAATCCTGTGTATTTAATTTTCCAAATCGGTTGTTTTTAATGGGTGAGGAGCTGACTGCCTACTCACTCACCGCACAAATTTGTATTTTAAATTTAGCTAAACGGAGTGAGCGCAAAAATTTTTTTGTGCGGATATAAATAGCGCATATATAGGGCAATATTCCATAATTTTTTCAATAAGATTTGGTTAAGTGGGAGGGGGCGAGCTAGGCAGATGTGATGCTGGCCCCTGGACTTAACCAAATCTTAATAGAAAAATTATGGAATAATGCGCTATTTATGCGCTACCCATATGCGTAAAAGAAAATTTTCGCTCATTCCGTTTGGCTAAAAAAAAATTTTTTTGAGGGAGGCTAAATAGGCAGTCAGCCTCCCACCCGTAAAAAACAACCAACTTAGAAAATTAAATACGCAGGATTTATACGCTATTTATGCGCTACCTATATCCGTAAAGAACAATTTTTGCGCTCAATTCGTTTAGCTAGAAAACAAATTTTTTCTGGTGGGACTGAGTATGCAGTCAGCCAGCCCACCCGTAAAAAACAACCGATTTAGAAAATTAAATACACACGATTTATGCGCTATTTATGCGCTACCTATATCCGTAAAGAACAATTTTTGCGCTCATTCCGTTTAATAAAAAAAAAATTTTTTTCTGGTGGGACTGAGTATGCAGTCAGCCAGTCCAACCGTAAAAAACAACCAATTTAGAAAATTAAATACACAGGATTTATGCGCTATTTATGCGCTACTATTTCGAGGCATTTTTTATTTTTGCGCTGCAACCTTTAAGGCACTTTCCTCTTGGAACGAACAGTCATATTCAAACCTAATTCATTTATAATTGCAATATTAAATTGACTATGCGAAACAATTCTCTGATTTATGCGCTACTATTTCCAACCATTTTGTATTTTTGCGCTGCAACCCTTAAGGCACTTCTTTCTTGGCGCTAACAGTCATATTCACCCCTAAGTCGTTTAAAATTGCAAAATTAAATACTCTGACTGTGCAAAACAATTCTTCGATTTATGCGCTACTATTTCCAAGCATTTTGGATTTTTGCGCTGCAACCCTTAAGGCACTTCCCTCTTGGAGCGAACAGTCACATTTACTTAGTGCCCTTTTTTGCTGCTTTATCTCTCAATTTTACCCTTTGTATTTCCTCCCTTACCATGTACTCTCTGGCGTCCTTCCCTAAGAACCACTTTATATATCTCTCTTGTATCCTCTCCACTCCCTTCCTCTCCTTTCATCCACATATTTCCACTCTGTAACTTATTATCGCCCAAATCAATGCATTAAATAATCAAATTCTCTTTTTCCAGTCCTTTCCTAATCTCTTCTTCCCTCCACACTTGTTCCTACAATGCCGCCGCCTTCCCCATCCTTTCCTTCACATGCCCTTCCTTCTCGCCATTCTTCTGCAACGTATAACCTATACATTTAAATTTGCCTACCTCCTCTATCCCCTTTCTTTTCCATCTCTAATCCACCTTATTACTCCTTCCCCCTCCCTTCCTAAATCTCACTATTTTTGTTTTTTCCTTATTCAATTTTAATCCCTTCCTTTCCACATAGTCCTTTAATCTCTGTATCATGTTCATCATGCTTCCCTCCTGCTCCGCTAGTAACACTATGTCATCCGCGTATATGCCAATCTATATACCTTCCTACCTCCCAAATTGACCTCTCCCCCATTTTATCTTTCCCATCTCCTCCTCCAGGTCTGCCGTCATTACATTGAATCACAGCGGACTCAGTGGGCACCCCTGTCTTACCGTCCAAAGACTTTCTCCTAATTCCCCCCTCCCTGTTCTCACTTTCAAAAACCTCACGATACCAATTTTCACCGAAATCGGAAAACATTTAGGGTTTCGGTAACATTTCCGTCCGCCATATTGGTTCAGCCATTTTGAAATTCGAAATTTTTATCAGGATTTCGGAACGAGCGACCCCAAAAACCCCTAGATACGAAGCCACGTCGAAATCGGAGCACTCCAACACCCCTTTGAAAAGAGGCTTCAAAAAAGCGTGACACGCCAATTTTAATATAGGATTTTTTTTTTACAATAAAAAAACGAACAACTGTGAGAAAAAAATTACACCTTTTAAATTCAGAAATCCACCATTTTTTCAAAATTGAAAATATCTAAAATTGGATATAACAAAGACTTATTAATATATTTTTCAAGATTTTGTTAAGTTTTTATTTCAGATAAACTGTATAAAAGTTACGATGGTTACTGTAAACCACTATGTTTGCTACTTATGGCTACTTTTAATAACTTCAGAGATTTGAATCTTTGAAAGAATTCAAACTTTCAAAGTTTAAAGTGCTTTCGAGCTTCGAAGTTTTCGAATCTTCGAAATTGTCAAAATTAATAATAGCCCTAATCATTATTGCTATTAGTGCCACTAGTTGTGTCGGTGCTATTTATTAATATTTTTAATTAAAAATTTCATGTAACATTCTAATGCACTAATGCACGTATAAAATATTAGTTAAAATCCTGTTTGACTTGTTAAAGTTAATAGTTTTCTCAAAAAGAAAATAGGCATGTTTTTAATTCTTCTAAGTGTATGTCTTAAGTGCAATAAACATTTAAAGACGACAAATTTATAAAAAAAAACATATTAATCATATAAATCGTAGAGACATACACAAGATAAAGCTTCGCTACGTTCGCTAAATGTTCGTCGTTAGACCAGCAGCAATCGATGTTCTTACGCTCGACCGTAATCGTCCGTAAAATGAAGAGAAAAGGCCGAGCAACGATTGACGAAGGGGGTAGGACGGAAGCTGCGAGCGATGGAGAATCACTGGAGAGATTCTGGAGGGGTGCCAAACGGGCAAAACGTAACGAGAGAAACCGCTAGTTTTGCGGCTTGCCGTTAAACCCGTCTCCGCTAATGAAAATATTCGCATATTCGTACGGCTCGTTTCCTTTACGATCTCGCTTTTTAACATTCCGTCAATATGCCCTAATTTTAATGAGCACCTTAAGTAAAGCCTCTCTCGCTTACAAGACAGGTGGAGCGAGAGCTTGAAACCGACCGGGACCGGAGAACGTTTCGCCATTGTTGGATATTTCGTGAGCGGTAATCCCAACTTCCTAAACTCGATTACATCTCACCCCCTGCGAGAGACTACAAAACCCACGTCGAGCCTCGAACGCTGCGAGCGAAATGCCCGAGTTTGTTACGTTCGCAAAATTAATTGCGCAATTGGCACCGAAGATGGCGTAAATTCATGTTGACGCCTGAAAAGAAGAGAAACGCGATACTGAATTGCGTGAGACATGCAAGAGTGTCTCGCCTCGTCAGAAAATGAGTTTAACGCTTAAAGAACTATTTAGTTTATTACATTCCCGCATCTATGTCGGAGAGAGACAGTGTCTTACGCGTGCATTATGCAGATTGATTACGTTCACGGTAACCGAATCTACAACGAGGCTGTGATGCGCTATTATTATTGAACAACACCCAATTGTTTTGATTCCGAGCCGGTAAATGGGTTAATATCATCGACATATAATAGATGCTTTCCATTTACTGATCAAGTCGACACAGATATCGTTCTATCTTTCTTGGCATTCAGAGAGTAACAAAGATAGAACGACACTTGTGTTGAATTGTGTCATAAAATGGAAAGTCCATTATTGGACGATGCATAGAATCTATCTTGATAAACGTAAAAACAGAAAGAAGATGTGTGGGGTAGAAGCGACTTATGTAGATCAAGAGCTATGAGGCATTTAATTAATTTTACTTACGTATGAGTTGAGATATACATATATATATATATATATATGTATATTAAAATATCATACAAAATTCAATCAATAGGACAATAAGTAGAAACAGAGTTCTATATATTTACTTATCTCGTTCCTGTTCCGTCGAGATAAAAGAAAAAAAAGAAGGATGTTAAAAAGGAACCGATTTCCATCCAAAAAGGTATAAGTGAAGGGAATAGTATTTTTTGTAGATTTTAACCTCTTGGATATGATAAAATTATTAAAAAGTCCGGGTTGGAGAACATTTTTAAAATTAAGCATGAACATAGTGTACTTATCCTAACATAGTGTACTTATTCTATATTCTTCTTCCATTTTTGATATGTTCCGTATCCGCCCTGAATTTTTTATTAATATTATTATATTCTGAAGATCAAAATCTATAAAAAAACATTATTGCTTTTACTTATATTTTTTTGAGTAGAAATCGGGCCCTTTTTAACATTCTTCTTTATTGTTCTGCATATAATACTATATGTGGTTATCTCCACTAGCTTGAATAATAAGGCTTTTCAATATCTAGGATGAAAATATTTCTCCGAGATAACAAAATTTCAGTAAGCGAAGTCGAGTTGGTGAAAGTTGCCCGTTTCTCATATAAATTCCAGGACTATCGTGGAATTGCAAGGTTCCTCCACGGTGAAGGAATACAGGTAATTATGTGGATTACATGACTACATCATTTTTAATAAACAAAATCAGACGTAATTCAATTAAATTGCGAAACAAATCGGGGAAAACCAACTGATAGCCTGATATGTTAAAACTTTTAAATTTATTTGATATAAGTTCAAAACAACCAGTGAAATATATTTGCTCGTTATAGTTACTGATAGGTATTACATGAATTGTTGATGTTTCAGTGTACACTCCAAAAATTCCATACTCGAATAAAAGTTCGCCATGTCATAAAAAAGTTGCAGTTGGTTGCAATTTAGTCGTATTCATGATCGTTTTTTATCTGATGGCTGATATTGACACACTTTTATATAACTAGGTTGCTCTTTGATTATTTTCACGTTATAGAAATAGATAAAAGTAATTCCAAGCTGTCTTTGTTTGATCCACCTACTCACATACGTATATGTATATAAATCACATAATATACAGTCACGCGATACGTTACGTAATACAATCAGATCACGTAGTATTTTCATAGACGGTACACAAACATCTGTATAAGTGGACCAAAACAAGGGTATCTCGAAATTACTTTTATTTCTTTCTATCAATACAAAATAATAAAAGTGAGCAGTTTGTTATAGAACTCAATATCAATGAAAATTACCAAATAGAAACTAACTGCAAGAAACAAACAACAAATAATTTGATTTATAATGGGATATAGTGCAATGACCATATTCTGCTGCAGTTTTGGATAAATAACTTTCAAACGAATAAATGGATTCTAATGAACTTTAGCACGAATATTTATTAGAATTTTATTAGTATGTATAAAACATTTGATTTAACTCGCAATGCTTATATTACTCTCTAAATCTGAATCAATGGATAGTCACTAATTGCTCAGTGACATACTTAGCACTGATAATCAGTGAAGTTGAACTAAAAAAGGAAAAATGTTTGAGCATTATATAACTAAAATACTAACATTTGCACGTTAATTTCAATCTTCCAATACCGTATTCATTGAATTTAAGTACTAAAACAAGGTTAGTTAGATCACATGATAAAGATTAGCTCTATACGTTAGAAATCTCATATTTAATTCACTGATTACCAGTGGCATACTTGTCACTGATATCAGTGATTATCCACTGATTCAGATTTAGAGAGTAAGTAATAATATAAAATATTGATAAGATACGACCCATGAATTTAAACGACCCATACGTATTCGGCAATTCTCCCCTATTTACCGCTTATTAATCACACGGAACTGTTTAATGAAAATAAATCTCTGCGCTTACTATGTACCTCCGCAGATGCGCGACAGGATAGTTAGCAAAAGTGGAAGGTACACACAATTACCAGCAACCTTTTCCCCCTGGTACCGTTCTTGTTCCCCTGCATATTTGCCCCGAGCCATTTATTCGTGACTTAAAATCGCATTATCCGCGCCTCGACGCACCTAGGAAGACCGATCGAGACAATCGAGGATACGGTGGAGTTAATTCGTAGCACAAAGTTTTCCCACCTACTCATCGCCGCCCCGTTCGCTCGTTAAATTGTTCGTCGATTAATTGCATTACCGGCGGCAGCCGGTACCGTTAAGTGCGATTTGCTTGAGCAAAGCAGCCTCACTACTGCGAGGCCGTCAGCTTCTCCGCTTGTTCTTCTACCTATTCCGCCCCGGAATCCACCTCATCATTCGCCCAACTCCCATCCGCGCCAGCCCCGTCTCTTCCTTTCGTTCGCCGTTTTCCTCCATGCTTCCCATTTCACCCCTCACCGTCCATTCCGTCTAATACGACCCCCGTTAAAAGCACAGATACATAAGTGGACGGAGCTTTGCACGGGAAATGTATTTAAGCAGCGTTTTCACATTCGCTGGTTGCCATCCGCGCGACTATCGCCGCCTCCATCCGTTCAGTGCAACAACGAAAATATCCTTCTGGTATTATTTCACGGTGCGACTACTTTCTATGTAGGTCATCCGACAGCTTTCAACCGACGACGCAGGGACTTCACGTTCGATCTGGATTACTTCGCCCTCCACGAAAACGATGCGGTTTGCACATTTTTCGAGCGGCAAAAAGTCACGCGATAATGGATTCGCATACACATCGAACATCTGTGCAAATTTCTATGTGTTATCACGCAGTGGTCCGATTCACTGAGGTTAGAATAATTAGGTTTTAAATAGAACAATATAATTTTTAAATAATAAAGTCAAGTATTATAAGAAAGTTTTTGTTAGTCGCATATCAGTAAAATAAATGATTATATATTTTAAACATTTCTCTCAGTGCATAGGTCGCTATTGGTAAAATGTAGATTTTAATACTAGGTTTACGTTTGGGAACTACGATACGTTTTGCGATTTACGAATTATGTAGAAGCAGCTTAATAAATTTGTTGATTTAGGGGGAATAACGATGTCATCGCTAAAAATCTGCATAAAGCTTTTTGTTTGCTGTCAAACAAACGTAATATCATATGCGAATGTACTTGTTACACAGAAAATGGCACACTTCTTTGGGAGAAGAGAATATCACTGGAAACCGGGTTACAATCATGAGCCGCACAGGAATAAATCAGGAATGCTGAAATGAAATTCTCCGCTTCAGGACTCGATAACCGGTGATTTTACAATGCGCCATGCCGAAGGTGGATTCGACCGCGAAAAAACGGTGGGTAATATCGAAATGTCATCTCGGAATTCGCGGCGAAGTCAGAGATTTGCACGACGATCTATCGAAAAGTTTCCCCAAAACGTCAAGAAAGTTGTCCCAGTGGAACGGTAACGCTTTCCATTCCCGCTCTCGTTTCGTTTCTCTTTCGCGGGGATTCGGCCGCGAAAATTTCGGTTCGCGGTTACAGGTCGGTAAACAAATAAATCAGCGACTTTCTAGTTGCACCGTCACACGCTGATTTCGCAGTTTCTTCGCTCGCCGTTATTACAGCATTCGCTCGAAATTAAATGACGGAAGATGTGGGTGTTGATTTATTTTAATCTAATTTATTAATCTAATCTAAAATTCAGAAAAAAGTGTTTAAGAAAAGGAACATCCTATTCAATTTTTTTTTGGTAAATCTGCGTTTAAAAACGCAATTCAACGCACTGATAGGCAAACGCAACTCAACTAATAAGCACATTTATCGCTGTGATGATATTTTTTTGTTAATCCTAGAACGTTATCAATAGATTTTATGTAGGTGAGGCAGGCGAGATTATTAAACGCTAAGTTCTGCCTTTAATAATCATCAGGAAATCCAATCTGTCATAAAAGCTAGGACAAGCGGGAACAATTTTTAAAAAATTCAGTCCGTCATATATCAATTTGAGCTCCCTGGTTAGGTTATAATCAATATTATAACAGAAAGCGTGATAAGTGATTTTAATTTTTAAGCAACTTGGTATTATTATATTGTAATGGGTAACTCTTATGAAGAGATATTGGACCATATACTCAATATAACTTCAAAATTTGATAATGTACGTATTCTTTCTTTTCTTTTAAATTAATAATTAGATTATTTGTATTTATATAAAGGTTTAGATTTTTATAAATATTTTGCCATTAAAAATATAAAATGTATGAAATTTTATATTAATCAAGTGGCTCATTTCCTTGTACGTAAGATTTACCTATCGATAACAATACATTTAATATCAATAGTACGTATTAAAAATCAGAACAATTTTTTAAACAAAAATTGAAAAAACAGAATTATGTGGTAAAATAAAATTTTATATATTTTTCTTAAAAAAAATTTATCTCAATGAAATCTGATATAAATAATTATATTTTATTTTAAAGTTAATTAAATAATATTCTTTAAAAATATATAATATAAAATTAAAACTTATGTGAATTTACGCAAATTTGAGAAATATGTTTCCAAATTTAAGAAAATAATTTCGTGATATGAAAACAAAAATGATTGTTAGATGGAGGAGAGTGTAAATAAAAAATTGGAGATCTCTTTAAAAAAATGAAAAAACTGAGAAGCGTGAAGAGCGTTTTAACGTAATGAGATCGTGTAATAGAGAAGAAAGGCAGGCTGTAGTTAGATATTAATAATAAAGAAAAAAGTGTAAAAGAAAGAGATTTACAATAATTTACATCATTGTAATTCTGGAAGCCGTTTAATGAGATTGGCTGACCGTACGATGTACCTTTTCCACTGCGCCCCTCTAAATGTCGCGCATCAAATTTGCGCACGAAATTTCACGAAAGTGGCGCGGATAATAAAACGCAACGTTTACAAGAAGCGTATAAACCGTCCAACGACAATAACGCTTTCGTTTAACGAGAGTGCATTACATTCTAGCGGAATGCTAAAGAAAATTACGGAAGAAAGAGGAGACCTGGTACACAGCGCGGACTTAAATACGTAGAGGATTCTACCACGGAATCCGGAGTGTGCCATGGTCGGAAAATAAAATCGACAGTAGAAGACAACGACGACGATCAAATAGAAAAATATGTTCCGAGGGAAAACTGATGCTCAAGATGAAGAGATTGGCGGAGAAAGATCAGACAGAGTGGAGGGAGAAAAGAAGATCGGATAACATACCCGTACGACTTCGTGTCGGCATAACAATGTAGAATTGGGTTCGATCTTTACAGTCTCACCAGAATTACGTATCATTCCGTAAAAGCAGACGCGTACGGAAAAATAGGGAATAAACAAAAGTGCGGCATTACGAGTCAAGCTCGCTAAGACTCGTATTTTTGCCTATTTTTTAAGGACTATAACTAGAGATAGTTAAGTAAGAGATTGGTTACCGTCCACTATATTTAGGACAGTACTTATTAACCCTTACCGTACCAATATAGGTAACTAGTGATCGAGCGATTCCTGTTCGTGCAAGTTTCTTTGAGTCTTTCGGTAATTATAAATTATACTATATTTTATTTATTTTCCAAAATAAAGAGTCAATATTTATTCTAGAAAGTTGAAAGTATGTTAGTGAATTTTTAGAGATTTTTTGAATTATTTTGGAGAGGTAAAAAAACGAAGAGATTCTAATGACCCTTGATACTATGGATGATGCACCAAATTATACATGTGGTACGGTAAGGGTTAACTACTAGAGATCCTCTAATCAGACTCTGGACACGAGTCGTATTTTGTATGCAGGGTCTTTAGCTTTGTCAAAATCACGCAAGAGAGAAGGACATTTATTATTTCTTTTCCTTTCTCTTTCTGTTTTATTTTTTCTTCCCTCTCTCTCTTTCTCTCCCTCTCTCCCTCTCTCTCTCGTAAAAAACATGCAAGAGAGTAGAACATTTATTATTTCTTTTCCTTTCTCTTTCTATTTTATTTTATGTTTTCTTCTCTCTCTCTCTCTCTCTCTCTCCCTCTCCCTTAGAGATCTTTTTTCTCTTGTACGAGTCGTTAAAATACAGTAGACTAATCAAAAAGTGGCCGTTTTGTGTGTTTTGACTTTAATTAAATATACTAGGACGGTGCTTGTAAATACAGCAATGGATCATTTGGACCAGAAGCAAAAATTTTAGACGGCTGTACAATTTGTACGACTGGTAGTATAAGATTCTAAATTATGAGTAAAAAAATTTAAATCTCCCTTTATCAATCGCCGTAAGGCGAAGTTCATTGCATTCTGTACGTCAAATATCTAAGACGCTTTAGAACTTAATAGTTGTAGTAAGTGCAATAGTAGTTAAGAGTTAAGATAGATAATGCGCAAGACAGAGACTATGTTTCAATATATACTGCTAACAGTACTAAAATCTATACATAACATAAACTATGGATTTGTATTACAGAGTAAGGCCAAAATGAGAAATTCATGTATTCTCTATTCTATCTTCTACATTTATCTTAAGCACCATTCTAAATATGGTAAACCAATCAAAATTTGTCTAAATATAGCCAATTTCTTATTTAAGTATTTCTAAGTTTCGAAACATAATAGTAAATCTTTAGCCTTAAGAAATGGACTAATCAATTATTCTTTTCATATTCGACTGTTCAATCGATTTTTTAAGGCTTAAGGCTTATTACACCTATTGTGTTTTGAGACTAACTATAACGACATTTTAGTGAAAAAGACAGGTAAGAATAAGCTAGATGCTCCTGCATTGTCCTCGCGCGAATTTTAGCCCATAAAATTGTACGACCAGTATAGTCCTCTTCCTTCGTTGCACGCGATGAGAAATCTACTTCTCACCGACCGTAATATCCACTCTTCCGACGCTGCTGACCAGCGGCGAAAGGATGAAAGGGCAGGAAGCTGGGCAGGTCTTCAGGCAGGCAGAATCAGGACATCCGCGCGGTGGATAATCCGTTGGATTTATTCCGGCACTACTTTCTCACTAAGCCACCCCACGCGAACGAGCCGTCTTAAAGCTGGAACGCGTAGTGGACCTCGGGGAGTTACATTTTTGCCACTTTACCCGTCCCTGGCAGAACCATATACCCATTCGCCAAATTGGTTTCTGCTTTCACGTACGCGACACACGCTTCCATTAGGTCGCCGCGTATGAGATATCGGTTTTATACCAACCGATTTCCGGATAACTTTCGAAAAAGGAAATATACGCGATCGAGGATCAGTAACGTTTTAACTTGTAGACGAAGAAAGATTAAAAATGTTTTCAGATTGATATCGCGGATATTTTGCATAAAATATCGCTCTTTTAAAGTGACACAACTCAAAAAGTTAAATTTTTAGAAAAGGAGAAAAACTGTTTTTCAACTTGACAGAAAATTATTGATTATATATATATAATCAAATGAGTATCGGCAAAAAGAATTGCAAAATTGACAAAATCAATTAATAAATGAGCCGTTTATTTTGAAAGTGACCTAAGTCACTTAAAAAAAAAAAAAAATGTTGTTTATGACAGCTAATTTCAAGTTGTACACGCTACTACAAAAGTCAACAACAAAACATTGAAAAATGGACTTAGGCCACTTTCAAAATAAACGGCTCAAATTATAATAAAAAATACATTAATAAAATGAAAGTGACATACATAGAAATTATAATAAATAATTATTATTACTCACATTATAGCAGTAATAACTATAAAAGTGGAGTTTCTAATCACAGTTAATTAACCATTCAATTATACATAGTCACAAAAGTCATACATATCAAACATTGCACTTTTCCCTCGATGTACGTCATATTTTAAAATCTTAAGATAATGCCATGATATAAATTTCTCAATTCTTGATAAATCACGAACATTTTGTAAAAATCGGAGCATATTTTTAGGAGAACGAATTGTCACTTAAATGTGATATGTAACATTTCGTCGTCAAAAGATTTATTTTACGAGAACGCTTTGCGAAAACTGAGACTTTCAGAATCTGAAATTTCATATGCGACAACTCGATATTTCATTTCTCCGCCAATGGCTAACAGAGAAAAGGAGATTTTCCAAATCGCCGTGGAAGATTCGATTGGATTTTTAGAAAACGTCGGTCATCCAACAAGAGCATCCAACTGTGATCTAATGAGGGAAAAAATTTCCGTAGACGGAATTAAAAGGAATTTTTTCTCAGCGCAGAACGATCGCCGATAAATTCTCCAATGCGGGATCCGAACGAGGAGTACTCTCTCAATTAATTACTGCATTTTATCGTCGAACGCGACGGCCACGTTATCGGTATACGGAAAACCAGTGTGGAAGCCCTCATTCACCTAATTAATTGCGTGCCTTACCTTTATTCGTGCGAATATAAAAAATTCCCGCACGCATCGCAAAAGCAGCAAGAAAAGAAAGAGACTCGTAGTTCGAAACGCCATGATATACGGGCACAATTAAACCAGCATTAAATTCACTGTGTGCAGGATTGTATTATCTGGCTCCAAGGTGACCGAACAAGTCGCACTTAACGAGATCAGCGAAAGTTTTGATTGTGCATAATTGCATAAATTTCACGAGCATTACACCATTCAACAGTCAGGCCATTTCTTACGACACATTTGGAGTTCGCTCGAAGTCTTTGATTGCGTTAACGTCTCTCCGGCACGCACGCACGTATTTCGCGCCGCAAGTTCCACAACGCTTGACAGCATGTGTAGCGGCGAGGCTAGAGAGGCATTATTTACGAGAACACTCCCGGCGCATTTCTACGACAGTTTTCACGCGCGTTTTGACGTACTGCCGACGTGAAAGGTCGCACAAGGGAGAAATCACGCGGACTACGCTCGTAAAAATTTTCTACGAGAGCGTCCCGTTGTGTCTGCCACGTGTGAATATGGATTTTACTTTATATGTGCAATCCTACGGTGCCTCCCACGGGACGATACTATGGAGCAGTTCATCCTTCGGATTGTACCGCCGAAGCCGCATACATATGCTCTGAATTTTACAGATCGCACACTGGAAAGCACACATTCAATATACTCTTACAGGATTATCGATATGTGGATTATGCGCATCATATTTCAATTTATTTAACCCTTTCACCATCGCGTCTTCACTTAGCAAGGAGAAACTCTGAATTTTTCAAGAGTGTTTCTATATGATTTTACATACAAATTCCTATGATGCCTCTAGTAATTTTTCCAGAGTCAAAGATAATTAATCAATTTTCCTGATTTATTCAGATATGTACAAATGTCATTTCTATCGGAATAAATTTCTCATTTTTCCAGATATTCATAGAAAGAACGATTTTGCTGAAGTTAAAGAATGTAACTAGATATTTGATAATAATTTTGTTGCACTATTAAAATAATTATATATTAAAATGATTATAGACGCTCAAGCTAGTTCTTAGAATGTCTAAACTTTTTGCAATATTGCTCATCATGCTTGAATTTCCTACGAAATTATTTTGACGATCTAATATAGAATTATTTTCAAATATAATTTTTGTAAAATTTAGCAAAATTTTTAGATACTTCAGCAAAATCATTCTTTCCGTGTAATAATGGTTCTTTTATTGTTCAAAAATATTGAATATAATAGATTGATACTGTAAGAGTCGAAACGTTTCGAATAGTATATGGAAATAACTTTAGATTAATAAAATTGTCATCTATATTTTAAGCTTGTATATTATTTTGTCATTGTTTAAAACATAACAAGCGTTTAAATTTTAATTTATATTTTATAAAATAGATTACCATACAACTAGTATACGATGTTTCTAAAAAAATGTCTGAAAATAATCCTTAAAATTCTGGTTAGTTTTTAATTAAAATGATAATCAGTGTGGAGAGATATTTACAAGACCAAGGTTACTGAATAAATAAGTATCAAATATTGTAAGAACGAATTCCCATCAATTAACATTGAAAAAAGTTCATATGAACATAGGTCTAGTTTTTGAGATAAAAAGAATTTTGTTGTCTATCCAACTATATAAAGGTTTTAAGATTAAAAAAACCTTTAATAATTCTAAGCTTAATTCTAAAATTAAGCTTTCTAGTGTTTAATATTTAAAAAATGTTTAAATGTGTGTTTATTGCTTGTTTCATTAATTGTATAACAATATCAAACAATAAATAAAATAAGAAATAAACGTTTAAATATATTTGGACATAAATACTATAAACGGGTTAGTTTTATAATTATTAAAAGTTTTCTAATTTTTATCTTTATAGTAATAATAGTATATGTAACATGAAAGCCAGACCATTTAGAGACCATTTTAAACAATTTTTGTAATAAAATGTTTAGATGTTTATTGAAAAAAATGTTCAAATATTCAAATATTCAAATATGTTTTAATATGCATTAATTGTTCCATTAATTGTTTGATATAGTTAAACAGTAAAATTTCTTTTGTCTCATAAACTAAGCATTAGTCTATATCCATGTTCATATAAATTTCTTTTAACGTTTAATCGATGAGAATACGTCCTTATAATACTTGAAACTTATTTATACACTCTGTATAAATCTTCGCTCATTAACAATAATTACATAAAAAATTTATTAAAGTATAAAATAATTTTAAAAATTCACACTTTACGACGTCGATTTTCAGCAAAAAATTTACGTGCTTTTAAAGTAATGACACAGCACTTACGAGCATGATAACTGATGATTTTATATCGCTCGCTTTTACAGATCACCATCCATCGCCTAGTGAGCGTCAAAAATCGCGATGGTTACCTGCCAACGATTAATCGCGCTCGATGAGGAAAAGCTCGTCGCAGGCGTCTATCTTCCTGAAAGCCCCTTGACAAGATACTCCTTCCTGCGGCTGCGAAACCCGTCATTCCATTGTTCTCGACAAATGTATGTACGTACGTATCACCATTGTCGCGGATAACGCGCATGACAATTCGAGGGGAACGATATAAACGCAACCGCCGATATAAACTCCAAGAGCACAATTTTCTCGGCATCTCGGTCAATATGCTGATGTTTCAGAATTCTCGGTGTTTCTGCATGTTTGCAAGCTTTCGCACGGCGTATCAGCCATGTTTTCCGGTGGCGTTCCACTGTTTAAAGATACCAAGAAAAGAGAGTCCTATAATCCAATGAAAGCGTTCTCGAATCGTGAACAAACAGACACAAGTCATCTCAATAAATCATATAAATTTATCAATTTCTATTTAATTCATCGACATTTTTTTACTTTAATTTATTTCAACTGTCATATATCTTACTAATCTCTCTTATGCAATGTATCAGAAACAGAAAATTCTTATATTACTCCTTTTGCATTTGTTTTTTTACGAAATTTCATTCAATGAGAATATTTTATTGACTGTGCAGTCTCTTGTGAGGGTGATACGAAATTTTTCTTTGAATTAACAAGGGGAAGTTTTACGACGGTGAATTTGAAGTTCTTTTCCTCCAACTTCTTGACGACGCGTGCGAAAGTGTTTCGCGAGGCAGGATTTGCTGAAAGAGTTCGTTTCTTTTAGTTCTGCTCGTTCGTTTCCTTCCGTATTTTCAAATTTCAGCGGAGCCGATACCGTACAAGGGTTATATAGCGAAGGGTTTATGTTTGCGCTCATTGAATATTTTCTCTTATTTACTGCATCATGTTCCTTATATCGGCTTTCAGCACCAAATCTTCGCATTAAATAACGGAATAAATGTCCAAGAATTTTTTATTTATGAGAAATATTTTATAACATTTATAGAAACAAACACTTTAAAGAAGTGCTTGTAAAAAAAGCACTATTGTTAAATATGTTTTTAAGTGTAAAAAGTGTATATCAGTTAAATCATAAAAAACAAACTTAAGGAAATAAAAGAAATTGACTCTAAAACCTCGACTCTCCTAAATCTTCTTACCTCGGAACAATGATTGATTTATTATACGAAAAATACAATTTTGCTGAAATATCTAAACATTTAGATAAATACGGAACCGAAAATAAATTTGTTGGATTATCATAATTATATAATAAATTCAAGCGTGATAAACACACATCAAAAAGTTAAAAAAAAAGAGTTAATAATCAGTTCAAACATTCTGTGCGTAATTATTTTAATAGTCCAACAAAATTATTTTCCGATGTGTATCTAGCTAAATTTTTCAGACGCTGCAGCAAAATTTTTTTCCATGTAATAAAATCAATCGTCGTAAGGAAATTTAGAAGAATCGAGATTTTGGAATAAATTTTTTATTTACCGTAAACATATATGGCCACATATTGTTAGTATATTTACATATTAGCAATAACGCATTGCGCGTTGCGTCAGGCAGATTTATGCCGCAACTGTAGAGAACGACGGGGATGGAAGACGAGTATTCTTCCGTACGGCGGCGAAGAATTATTGCGCGTTCACTTGGGAAGGCATTCTTCACTTTTGTAAATGCGAAGAATTCGCGAGGGCCGTTTCCGGGCTGCATACGCAATATTGCCATAACCGCGGCAACGCGCACCTATATATGGAACATGCATTTACATCACGTATCATTTATCACTATCCGTAACTTATCAAGCGTGGAATAATTTTTGACATAAAAAAAGAATCATCTGTAAATATAAAGCAAAGTTCTATCCGTGTTAAATTCTGTCCCTCCTTCTTTGCACCCGTATTTTTCGTTTCGCCGTTTACGAAGACCATTCTATCCAATTTCGTGGAATCTTTGCCTGTTTGCTCGCCTGTTTGTTTGAACGTCGCACAAAAACGACAGAGCCGATTCTCGCGAAACTTCCAGCGCATCTTACGATCAAAAATCAACTTAGAACTTGGACTGTCTGCCGCATCAGATATTTATTCGGCCGAAAGTACTTAGGGAGGTAGAACTCACCTCTCACGAATCAGCAATATCGGCTTACTATTGATTTTATCGTAAGTTGCCATATCACATTTGACTCTCCGAAGCTGATAGTCTATTGGATTCACTCAATTATAAATCTCTTTGTCAAAAAGTTAAAAAAATTCAATTTTCTTCATGTTATAAACATAAACAACACAAGTCTGTTTTGGCGGATAGAAATAAAGTTAAAGTTACTTTACTTTTGATTGATAAAATAATCTTTACCTAATTCATTCATGATAATAACTCAAAAATCATATTTTTTTAAACGTGTCACTTTTGAAATAAGAGAATGATTAGCTTATAATAATAAACAAGATATCATAGACACAATTAGTCCGAATAATGGATAATTTTTGAACTATGGTGTTTCAAAATGTTCTATGGACACAAGTTTCATACCTGATATTATTATTAAACCTTATGTTTATGGAATCTTTTGTTTCTACATTATACTAAGACCGGTATTCATAGCGATTCTCCTATATTTAAGACTGTCTTACAATCTTAAGGTATCATAAACGAATAGTCGTATTAGCACATCTTAAGACATTACTTAAGACAGTCTTGAAATAAGAACGAACTATAAATACTTGCCTAATTCATTTCACCGAGACTCAATTTTCTATGTATAATTAGTGCGAAGTTCTTTGAATTATTTATTCTTATTAAAATATATTTGATATTTGTTTTAATTCTCTTTTTCTACAAGTTACGTCACATTTTAGTTTCTTCAAATTAATTAGTGTCTTTTAATTAACATTAATTAAATGACTCTTAGAGATTCAGCGTCAGTAACTGTCTTACAGATTTTAATATCTGACTCCGGAGGATTAGAAAAAGTTTTCTTCATTTCTTCGTTTCTTATCGTTCGAAATTATGGCAGGTTGCTGATATTTAGAGGCGTGTTTCGCGCTACTGTGCGGAAATACAGGAATTTTTCGAGCTCCGTAAATCTGGGTTCTTCTGGCCACCGAGATAAGAGTGGTCGTCCAGGGTAAGAGAATTCAAAATCGCCCTGCCAACACGGCACTTTTGGTCTTACAGAGGCACGTATACCCCTGTGTGCGCATACCGTCGAATATTTATGCGTTTCCAGCGTTCGCCTATGGCTGCATAAACCACGACACGGTCACCTTCCTACTATGCCGGATGCATAAAGCATCGGGACACGCGCCTGTTTTTACGCGTTCATCGATTTCGGGAAAACGCATATGTTCCTCTCGAGGACGATACCTGCCTCCGTTACGCGAAGCTTTACATTCTATCTCCGTGTAACGGAGTGACTGTGTTTGAGATACGAGAATCCGCGTGAATATATTCTACAATGTATTTTGCATCCAAAAGCGAATTTTCTCACTCAGAAAAATGTCAAAATAACATTTAATTAGTTGACAAAATTATTTAACGCTGTAAATCGCCGATATCGAACGAAAAGGCAGGAAAAAAGCGGATTTTTAGTGGCAAATGGATTTTAGTTCAAGTTGTCGATACACATTCATGCTTCCTCTCGGTTTCCCTCGATAATAAGTCGCGTTGATCGCGACCGAGAATGATCGGATTTACCAAAGGGATTCAGCGTCCGCGAGGCTCTCATTTTTCCTATGCAGCTGCAGGCCACCTCGTTCCCTTCGATCGACCGTCTGTTATTAAGTAATATCGGGAGATTTCGCCGGGCGGTTCGATGCGTCGATAAAATTTTCATTTCGCGGTTCGCTGCTCGTGCTCGAGCCAGCCCGACGAAATCCGTCTCGAAAGTCGTCCTCTAGCGACTCCTTTCCTGCCGCCGGACATATCTGTCGGTTAGACGAAGTCTGATTTATCAATCCCGACTTTTCGTAGAATTAATCAGTGAATCCATGGAATCACGAAGATTCTTCATCGTCATCATAGATAACGCAAAGAATACAGACAGTCTAGACAATAAGTCTAAAATTATTAGAAAAATATATTTTCAAATATACTTAATGTAAAAAAGATATAATTCTAATAATATAATTCTCATAATGTAATTCTATATAATTCTAATAATTGAATATAAATTGTAAAGAAACCTCTTGACGTGAGAATCTTATTGCAAAAGTATAATAGCAATTAAGAAAGCATTTGCCTTTGCTTCTTCAGATACAAAATATCATTCTCAAACGTGATTGTTTTCTTTAAACTCGCGAATCCTCATTAGTCTTTCGTTTTACAAAGCGACATTTAATTTAACAGTCTCATAAAAAAGGTAACATACGACGGTCAGCTATAACTCACGAGAAATGTGCTTTTAACGATTGAACAATACTTAATCGCGATGGAAAAACAATGTCAGAATACGCGACCTATTAGGCATGTCTCGTACAATGTATTTTTGAACATTAAGCCACTTTTAATTTTAACATTTTGCAACGCACAACATTAAATACACATTGCAGCATACGAAAAACACTTATGTTTATTTATGTTTTAATTTACATTTTAACATTTTAATATTAAGTATATAGAGATAGAGAGAGAGAGAGAGAGAGAGAGAGAGAGAGAGGAAATAAAATATTTTTAAAGGTTTTATGTATGTATTATATTATTATATTATGCTTTATATTTTAATAAAAAAATATAAAAAATTGATAAATTTAATTTTTCAAATATTTTATTAAATGTATATAATAAAAAATAAAATTATGTTATATAAAATTATTAGATAAAAGTATAAAATTAAATAATATATAGAATTAATAAATAGATATACAAAGCACTATATACAAGAAACTGAAGGAAGATAATAAAGTTATTGTCTATCATATAAAATTAAGAATAAAAAATTAACGATAACGAATCGAGATTATTAAATTAATGGAGAATAATTAAATGACAGCTGTAATCACACACATCGGAATATACTAATAATATCGAGTTGATTTTCGTATTTTCGTATTTTTGTGTGCCGATAAAGCGATCAGAAGCATTTGCGATACACGTTTAGTTACGCGTTTCGTTGAAAAATGCAATTTTTCAGTTAGAAAGATATTCTCTTGCTTCCGCGCGAAAAAATATAGAGTTTCACTCTCAGGAGCCTGCCTTGCAAATTGATCGAAATGCCGACATATTGTTTTTTTTTGCTTGTTCTCTGTTGCCACGAATGCAATGTGTGTATGTGCATGCCTAAAAAAAAGAGAAAAAAATTTTTCGCGAGAATGTTATTTCGCGTTCCAACCGATTCGAGCGTCTGGTCAAAGTAAACTGTATAACTTCCGCCTGAAAATTGTATACGAGCTAAACGTTTGCTTTAAAAAAAAAAGGAAAAAAAAATGAAAACGAAGTCAGTTTCAGTCAAACCATAAATGTTGAAGCACAGATCTTTACATATATAATGCATAAAACACAAGAGAATCAATCAATTCTTCATTTCATGAAAAGGAAGGGAATAAAGGATTTTGATTAGTTCATTTTCTTACACAGAAAAAAAGATTTCTTTAAATTTAACAAATTTTATTAAATCCAATGAATATATTTATTGGAATAATCCAATCAAATCGATGTTTAAATTAAGAAACGTGATAATTGTTTAACTTTTTAAATAATACATATCTCACTTAAAACTAAATATTTTCTTGGAAAAAAAACATTTTATTTCATAGAATAATATTTAGCATAATCAAAGAAAATGTTATTTCATTAAAAAATATTGCTCTAAATAATCATAACATATAAAATCAAAAACAGGCGATTGAGAGCAGAAATTAAGATGCAGTTATTAAAACGTATATTATACGTTAACAATGTATTTCGTAAATCTTACAACTAGTACGATGAAATCGGACGTTTCGACTCAGTTCGAACCATCCTCAGCGATGTCCAAGTAACTTTACAATCAATTCCAGATAAGATTCAAGAATGCAGCTAAGAGAGCCTCTCCAATTCCAAACTTGAGAAACATCACTGTCAATTAGTTGAATGACTAATTGAGACCACAGAAAAGTAAAATTTTATAATATTACAATTATAAAAACAAGTATAGAATAATAAAAAGACTCACCCGCTGCAACTCATAATCAAAATATCACAAAGTTTCGAAACGCATGAATAAAGACACATCGTTAAGAGAAACTAAATCGTGCAAATATCAATGTTCAAATGACAGTAATGGAATAAAATATATAAGGTTGAGCATTGTACCATAACAAAAACAGATTGTCATTATAGAAGTCAGAAAGTCATAAAATAAAAATGTAACCAAGAAAGTCAACTAATGTAAAATAAATTCTAGTCATACATCAAATCTTCTTTATAATATTCACATAACCATAGTGTAGAAACTCAGTGTCAGATTTTAAATTCAAACTATTCTCTTGCGACTTAATGTGGAGCATTTCAGACACGAGTCTTTTTCCAAGATATCTTTCCCTATCCAAGATGTTTACATTTTCCCAATTAAATTGGTTACATTTTTATTTTATGATTTTCTGACTTCTATAATGGCAATCTGTTTTTGTTATGGTACAATCTTATATATTTCATCAACCTTATACATTTTATTCCGTTACTGTCATTTGAA
This sequence comes from Trachymyrmex cornetzi, assembly GCF_001594075.2. Classification (NCBI taxonomy): domain Eukaryota; kingdom Metazoa; phylum Arthropoda; class Insecta; order Hymenoptera; family Formicidae; genus Trachymyrmex; species Trachymyrmex cornetzi. The sequence goes on from NW_017300169.1 coordinate 457,971, forward strand.
CATTGATATTTACATGATTCGATTTCTCTTAACGATGTATCTTTATTCATGCGTTTCGAAACTTTGTGATATTTTGATTATGGATTGCAGCGGGTGAGTCTTTTGATTATTCTATACTTGTTTTTATCATTGTCGTATTATAAAATTTTAATTTTCTGTAGTACTCAGTTAGTCATTCAATTAATTGACAGTGATGCTTTTCAAGTTTGAAATTGGAGAGGCTCTCTTAGCTGCATTCTTGAATCTTATCTGGAATTGATTGTAATGTTGGACATTACATTTGTTTACTTGGACATCGCTGAGGATGGCTCGAACTGAGCCGAAACGTCCGATTTCATCGTACTAGTTGTAAGATTTATGAAATATATTTTTAACGTATAACGCTTTAATAACTGTGTCTTAATTTCTGCTCTCAATCGCCTATTTTTGGTTTTATATGTTATTATTTTAATCTTGAGAGCTCAATTGTATTCTTTAATTTATTTATCTAAATAATCATGTTTTTTTTCCAACAAAATAGTTTTAAAATATTAGTATTAAAAAAAGATAACGTTTCATTTAAAATTAAATTGTTTCAATGAAATGAATGTAAGTTAAACAAATAGAAATCTCGAATGTAAAGAAATTTGTTTCTCTGTGTATGCATTATGCGTTATACGTTATACAAGACTGTGCTCCTGTTCTGATCCTGATTAAGAGCATGAACAAAAACGATGCGTTTCGATGCGTGTGCAGAATCTTCGGGGAAGAGCTAGTTGCGGTTGATTAGTAGCTGCTGCGAACGGCACGCACCATGTTCAACTTAACAAAGGCCTAATGATCCAATTAAAAGGAGATTGCCCCGATTGGAAACTGGCTGGAATCTGATCAAAATCGCTCGCGGTAACGATCAGGGATGCCCTGATACAGCTTCCGAGCCTGTAATACGTCCGTAATTTGCCTCTGGGTATCCGGCAGCTATCGACATAGTTTATCCGCGCTGCTTGCGAAACAACTACGATACGGTCAGCTGCGCGAATATACGCTTCGCGCAAAGGAGTTTCTGTCGAGTCGCGAATTTTTCCCTCCGGTAGGCTTTAACTTAATCTCACGGCGTTTCGTCAGTTCGCTATTAAGCGACCCTATCGCCGAGCCCTTCATCTAATCCCGTGAGGATTATGGTATAAGTGAATCTCACGCGCGCGCGTTTAGCTCTTTATCTTACGATTTCACGCGCGCCTCGTACCATCGTAATGCGAAGTTTATCACTCCCGCGAAGCAACATACGTGGACGCAAATTCTGGTGGTTTCACACGCGAGAAAGAGGATTGAAATTCGAGAGGTCGAAACATTCAGCGAGTTCACGGTCCCGCCATTCTCCCGTTCACCAACGGCGGCCAATTACGCAAAATACTGATCGTTAAAGTATTCCGGATCAGCGTCCTTTTTCCCTCCCGCGTGCTCGCTTCAGTGAACAGGTTAATTGCGATCTGATGGTTTCGCAATGACGCCAACCGTGTCATCCATGTGCACATGTAACATACGTTCGCCCATGCTCTTTTAACGATCCGCGAGAAATAATCAAGTTGCTCGAATCACAGCGCACGCACAAGGTAGCTGACGGAAGCTGGTCGGCGAGATTTGATTTCGCTTGACTCGCAGCAGATTCACCTGCCGAACGTGCAAAGAGCAAAGAGTCAGACATAATTATCACGTTTCGCTCGCGGCGAGTAAAACCGCGCTGCTGTGAAACGCGCGATACCGAAAACCGAGTAACGATACGATCCAATCTGCCTTACGTTCAAAGTCCTAAATTTCCCAGACTTGGTGCGGTGCGAGTCGCTTTCGCTTAATGAATTCCGTTAATTAAACTCGCGACTTGTAGTCGCGAGCGATGAGATGTGGAAAATACGTTCTGTATCGGTTCTTGACAGCGTAACTACGACGACTCGCTTTGACGAAGACTTGTTACGAAATTACAAAATTTTTAAAAATTAATTACTTATAAAACCATTGTGTTGCAAAATAAAAGTCTAATTTCTCTTATTAATACTAGAGAACCACCGAGATTGAGTATCTGCTCAGCAATTTGTTTTCTATTATTTTCGTTTATTTTAATATTATTATTTGTATTATTTGAGAGCGTATTAATATATTTTCGATATTCTGCAATTACATAAAAACAAAATGTTATCATTCGATTCAACAATCGTATTCCACTCTGTTCAATTAATCCCATTACACACAAAATAACATAAGCTGTATAAGCATAGTAACAGCCTGTGTTTTTCAATTGTGTCTCAGTCTTAATATGCAATTCACATTGAGAATGTACATTAAGTGCCATATTGGTGGCTTCGACGGTTTAAAAGATAATAATAAAAATAAAATATTTAAACATAAAAATGAATTAATGTTTTTAACCAAACTTTTAAAATAATAAAAATTCAAGGAAAGCCATTAACCGATACAAAAATTTATAGAATATAGAAACTATAAATGTCAGCGAGGCCAAATAACACTATTGGCAATTCTAGTATTACTTAAATTATTTTTACTTCTTCGCTCAAAAAAGCTTCACTCTCATTTCCGTGTCATTCAATTTGAGAACCTTTAGAATTTCATCCATGAATATTTTTTTCTTCCTCGGTTAAAAGGAGGGAGAGGAAGCCATGAAATCGGACTAGTAGAATTCTATTTTCACGAAGAAGGTAGACAGTTTGTTTTCTGGCTATAAGTCGGTTTTGCACGCGGCGCAGAGCGCGGTTTGGAGAATTTTGCCGACCGCTACACTCGTTCCACCATGTCTGTCGCTGCACTTTACTCGAGAAGCTTTCGATTCGAGTGGAAATCCAATCAAGGGCCGCTGAGTGTAGCGAATAACGAGTTTCGATGAAATTACCACGCCTTTTTGTGTACCGTCCAGCCGGTCCGGTTGCCAGTACCGTTGAGTTGCATAAGGTCGTTGCATAACGGCTAAATCGATAACGCACATTGTGCGCGCATAATCCCGTTTACCGTGATAAAATTCACCATACATGTTTACGTATTATTATGCGTATGCGTATCATGTAAAGAGCAATAAAGCGCGTCACACACGCCGCCGCTTGCTTGTCGTACATTCTATATCCGATTTAACGGAGTATTATACTTAACGTTATTATTAACGAAAATGTTCGCAGTTTAATGCCTCGCTGTCTTTCGCAAGAACGTATATAATTATAATAAATAATTTGACGCTAACAAAATAAATTACATACTTTCGCAGCTAAATTCTTCAGACATGTTCTCTTTTTTAATCAAGAATTTACTTCTTTGGAGATAAGTTTTGTATAAATATTTATGATGGTTCTCTTCAATTAACAATATGAAACACACATACAATATAAATGAAATAGTAACGAGGAAAGTACAAGTTTTTTTGTAGCTAATTCGTAGCCAGTTTTCCTAACAAATATATATATATATATTTATATATATCAATTGAATCAATAGCATTTTTTTCTCAGTGTACTTAGGCAATACACGGAAAGAACGATTTTAAAACCAGAAGTAACCTAAAGTATGATTATTGGAGAGTATCTAAAACTTTAGCTACATACACAGAGAAAATTTTATATTAAGTTTTAATACAATTTTAAATTACACTTTACTATGTCTTGTATTTTCGATGATGGGCCATCACAACATGATTCTGACATAACTTTTACTATCATAATACTAATTTTTATCACATAAATAAAATAATTTTTGTTAAAAGCCATATTCTAACATGAAAACAGTTAATTTTTACTATGGTACGCAAACAAAATTTGCTAGGTATATATATTTACTTATCTTTACAATACTAACTTTTATTCAACAAGTATTGATTTTGTAATAAAAAATTTTTACTATGAAAAAGTGTAAAAATTACGTTGCATTATTGTTTTAAAAAAAATAGCTATAGCATTTAAACTTATAATTGTCATGATAGTCCGCAGCTTCTACAACATTATAGTAATTTTAAATATAAAATGTTCTCCGTGTACAAATCTAAAAGTAATTTTATTTACGATCAAAATAATCATGTAAGACGCTCAAGTTATTTAATAATATCAAAAGTTCTCCAAATCGATCAAATTTAATTTGTGATTATTATTATTTCAGTTATTATTATTTCAGTTGATTGTGCAAGTCCGAAAGTAATCGGCGCGAGTCGTATTTTAACTAAATGTAATAAATAAATTACATATAAAATTATTATTTCAACATCTATAAACTTTAGCTGTAGTTAACGCTTCTTCTTACTTATCAAAACTTTTTGCTTTTTAATCTTATTATGCTTAAATATTCTATAAAATTATTTTGATAGTCCAACAAAATTATTTTCAGATTTAAATGTAGCTAAATTTTTAGACTTTAACAAAAGTTCTTTCTGTATACATGTACTACGTCTTTTTGTGTAATACTAAACGCAGAAAAGATTAGCATGGCGTCTGTGTAAAGATGACACGCAAAATCATAAAGGTAGCTTTCCATATTTAAAAAAACAAGAAATGCTTCCTTTATCTCTGAAGAGGCAATCTGCCTTGGTCCAAACTAAACAGTGGTAGATATCTTCGATTTGCCTTAGCAAGTCAAAAATCTATAAGGGAACTTGAAGGAGAAAAACAAGAAAAAGAAGAAGAAGAAGAAGAAGGTCTTGCCGACGATTTACAGATATCAGAAGTCAGCCAGTTTGGCGCAGGTGGTCCTTAACATAAATTCGCGGAGGCGCCGTCGTCGCCGCGCCGCCGTCGGCAGAAAGTGCCGAGAGCGAATAGCATAATTCCTGCGAGCGAGACTGCATACATACACGCGCGTGCGCTTATTTAAGCGGAGTTTAAGCGACGCGGTCGGCCCTTGCTCGCGGCTGCACCTGCTTGTAATTGTCCTGATATTTGCCGTGCTTCCCGTGCGCGTTGCCCCGTTCTCTAGGAGTTCCCGCCGCGACCCATCTGGAGCTTATTTATTAATCGGCTCTAAATTCCAACGTGAAAGTGCATCCCGCCGAGCGGCGTGGTCGCACATGTACACATGCGCACGCACGGGACGCGAAAGTTGAGCGTTTAGGATACGGTCGCTATCAGATTCATATCGAGCGATGCGATAGCGATCATGCGGTCGAATCGAGATGACATTTTTCTATGTGAACGGGAACGCGTTCGTTTACATAGAAAAAAAAATCTATTCTGTGCGAAATTAAACTGCCGAGAGAGCAAAGAATCCTAATTATTGCTCGGACGAATCACATTCTCGTTAATTACAATATCACATTCCTCTGTGTTTCTAAATACTGCAAAATCGCGACCGATAAATTTTGACGGGACGTTTTGCGAGATCACGATCGTTAGCGTTTAGCCAGCGATTTTTGATCCTCGTCGGAAATCGGTCCGATACGTAGAGATAGCGCAGAGAACGTGTAACAGCCAAGATAAAGCGGGATGGTTTCGAGGCGAATCAATTTTGATTCAGGTAGATTCGTATTGATAAGTTCGAACATGTACCACAGCTCCCGTGAATGATGGCGATGGGAAGTAGGTCGCCACGCCGCGTGTATCAATATCGTTCACTTGCAAAACGTATTCAAGGTACCGTTTTTGTTCGGGAGAATTATTTTCGGGTGGGATGTGTATACGGCATACGGTTATCCGAGGCATCCAACAACTTCCCTTCGGACGCAGGATCTCTGACAAATTTTGAATCAATTCCTGCCTGACAAAAATTTGATAGCAATCGTTTATCACGATTTTTTGCAGCCTTTAACGTTAAAAAAATCTCTGTTACTTTACGAACCGCGGCGACTCGAGAGAAAATTTAATGATATCTCTCGCAAATGTGCATATAAAAACGTGAAAATTTTTAATAACGATAATAGCCCACGCAATTTTAGAGATAAGTTTTACAAAGCAGTTAAATATTTAATTCTGAGCTTTACGTTTAATTGTAATGTTAAGACTTAATTATTATTAATCACAATATTGTTCTAATTGTAATACACCAATAATAATAATAATAATAATATCGTAAATTATGTATACAATAAAACTAAAGCGTGGCATTTTATGAAAGCAAAATTCTGTAAATGTAGAAATATTTAATGATAATAACGCTCTAAATATTACAGATACGTTTTATAAAAGTAATAACTCAGTACTTTTTTAATTTCATATTTAACTGTAAGCATTATACAGCATACTTTTGTTCTTTATATTTTTGTTTTAAAATCCTTCTATTTATAATTTAAGCACACGAAATTTCGAAACATTAGTACGTTATGTATGCCGTAAAAACGTGTTTAACGATAATATTCTACACAATCTCACAAATCTTGTGAACAATTATTATAATAACATTTTATATTTCGTAACATATTACTATCCAGAGAAAAATATTGTCATTCAGATGTCGCTCTAATTATAATGCCCGGATAACATCACAATTTAGCGAAGCGTCGAGTCGTTTGGATATTTAATTAAATGTCTCCAGGGACGAGAATGTTATTAAAGCAGATTAAATTCCGAAAGAAGGAAGAGAGAAGAAAAAAAGAAGAGTTGTGGCAGTTTACGTTGGAGGCGCTTAAATATAACAGAAGAATTTACGTTGGAGACCGTATTCCCGCGGGCGAAGCCGTGTAAACGGCATTATCCTATCCCTCAGGAAGAGTAGCTACCGTCCCTTCATTCCGTAAGATTCGTTTGCTCGTTAGACCGAACCCTTCGTTCTACCACGCCGACAGCCTCTGGGCAATGATGACCGGAATCAAGGATCGAGTAGGACTCGTTACCGAGTATCTCGCGAGTTTGCGTTCCCTAATTCGTAGTTTGCTCCTATGTTTGCTCCACAGATCATTCTGATAAATATATTTTTCAACGTCCGGTGGTAACGACAACTTTCTTCTTTAAAGGCTCCACTTGGTTCTATCACAATTCCGCCGACTTCAAATGTTTATTCATTAAATATAGTCCTTCCTTTTTGTAAATTGAAAGAAAAAAAAAAGATAGGGTGTATTAGAAAAAATTAATGTATAGGAGTTGGTATGCAGGTAAAAAATAATTCTACACGGAAAGAACGATTTCAAAGTATTTAAAATTTTAGCTACAGATCTGAAAAGAATTTTGTTGAATTAAAATAATGTAGAACGTCAAGTATAATGAGCAATACAACAAAAAAAATGACGTTCTAGCAACCAGCTTGGACGTCTTGTCTAATTATTTTAATGCTCTAACAAAGTTATTCAGATCTGGATTTAGTTAAATTTTTACGTTTCGATTAACATAAAGTTTTCAAAATCATTAAAAAACCAATAATAAGAAAAATATGATAGCGCAATTTTATAGGTTAAATTGATAATGTTCGAACATAAGAGCTTAAGTGAAAAAAAAACTAGACTATCAATCCAAAATAATTTAACATATTAAATTATAAATCTCATCATCAAAATGTTCAAGCATGATGAGCAATGCTGTAAAAAGTTTTGACATTTCAGCAACCAGTTTGAATATAATTATTTTAATTTCTAATAAGTTAATTAATCTAATTTTTAGATCTCTATCTATGTAGTTCGATTTGTATATTTTAGCAAAACCATTCTAGTCATAGACATACAGAAAAACAATAAACAATACTACAAAAAGTTTTGATATTCTAGTAACCAGTTTGGACATCAAAAAATTATTTTGACGATCAACAAAGTTATTTTCAGATCTATAGTTAAATCTAGCTAAATTTTTAGATAATTCAGCAAAATCGTTTTTTTCTATGACATGCTTTCATCTAAATTCCGTGCGTCAGTTTGCCTAAAAGCTTTTAAAATTGAGTAAATTCGTGGGCTTCATTTGGTTTTGCATTATATAGATTTCGTGTAACAACGATAATATCGCGCAGTTCTATAGTACCGTACCATGTTTCTGTCGGCATGCAATCGCGATTTGCAAACTACAACGTACTTTTGCGTAACAATGGAGAACGAAACTGCACAGTCTACGCGATCAATAAGCAATTACCTCCCAATCACTAATGCCAATAATGTATCGGCTCCATTATTGCCGCTTTAAGAGTCGAACGCGAAACGCTGTCGCGGCTAAGATCTATTATCCCTGTGTACGCGGTGTCACGTGTCCGGTGTTACGGCCGCGAACAATCCCATCCCCGGCTCCATTGTCTCTGGATGGCGTTCGCGATCACGGTTCAAAGGATTCTAATCGAGTTCGTCCAGTGGATCTGCGCGCGATCCGTCATTGAGGGATTCAGGTTATCCCACACGCACGAGCACTTTCGATAATCGTGCAGAAACGCCGCTATTTGCGCAAGAGAGCGCGGCCGGCACCAGTGTGGGATCATCCTGGTTGCGTGGATGCGCAACCGATTCCGCTAAATCGATTTCAGAGGCGCGCCGAACCCACCACGGTCATCTATTTCGGAAAACCGACCGAAAGATGTATCATGATATCGATGAGTGGACGATGCTGTTGAAGCGGATGATGCTCGACGCAAATCGATGAAAATCCCGCGAATGAATCTTTCTCTCTCTTTCTCTTTTTTTTCTCTTTTTTTTTTATGTAAAGCCTGCTGTTTCGAGGGCAAATAGGATGAATGGGTTCAGAGCTTGCGTGATCACTCTCATAAGCTTTTTGGAGAGAGATCCGTGTTGGATACTACAATTTTAATCGTAGCTACTAGAGCTCGAAAATGTATCATATTCTCAATGTATCATATTCTCAATAATGTTTAGGGAAGGAAGGAAATTCTAACTGTATCTGTTTATTCAATTACATTACTCAACATTACTTTCTTCACAGCGTTTTTTAAAGATGCGCTCATCTCTTATAAAAATTTAATAATAAAAAGTAGTGGTTAAATACTTTTATTTTAAATATTAAAAACTATTGTTTAGTACTTTTAATACTCAAAATAAGTAATTTTCAATTGTAACACAGGCCAGAGGCCTAACGTAAGAAGGAGAAGAAGAAGAAGTAATTTTCAATATTAAATTAGCCAGTATTAAATTGAATTTCTCTGTACGGAATTAGTACGAGTGGTATTAAATTGCTTGTCAATTTAATTTGTAATATTACGTACTTCAGCTTTAGTTTAGAACTGACAAATAATCAAGACGCAATTTGTTTGAAATAAAAATTGTAGTATTTACTCAAAAATTTTATTAGACTAGGAGAGATTTCCTTTGACCGGATATGATCTTCTTCGCTTATTTGTGCCATATATTACTCAAGAATGCACAATATTGCTGTTTTACAAATATAAGCAGCATTGAATTATATGTACATAAGTATAACGTCATACTCGATTCAATCGCATTCAACGCGGTGATCGATTTCTTCAAGGATGAATGGATATTTACGAGCTTTATCCGCAATCGTAATCCCGTAAAGTACATTTCTCTGTATGCATCGCGTTACAGAAAGAAATAGAGATCTGCGTTTGCTTGCGTATCGAAAGGATTTCTTATAGAAAAAGAAGCGCAAAAACGGGAATAATACGACCGTAAGGGAGAGCTGCGCCGCATGACGACAAGTAGTAGTTATGATGTGATTGAATCAGACGCTACCCCCCCACAATAGAACAAGCTTCCATATCCAAAACATCCTGCGTTGAAGAACGTAAATCCGTTTCGAAAAATGTCATCTCTGCGCTCGCAACATGCATGCAAATATTTGGCCGCCTCCCGGAAGTGCAGCTGTATAAAACTCGCTTTTGCTATGAAATATTTTACGCTTTTTCCAAATGCTCCTGCGACTCTCCTTTGACGCATTAGCGTCAGGATGAGCATAAGCGATGTAACTTCGAAGTCTCAAATTGGAATATGACGAAATGACGATGTGACGTTTGGAATTAGCTAGATTTCCAGTGATCTTTGCACGTCTCGTTTAAGAAAGTATTAGGTCTCTGCAAAAGTGATTGAAATTGAAAATTTATATGAAATTTCGTATGAAAATTAAGGAAAACCTTCCAATGACCGAACATGTACGTCTGGACACTTACACAAAACTTTATATTTATTCACATTATTATTAATTTCAAATGCTTAGTTAAATATAATATTATAAAATATCTGAAATATATCGATTCAACAAAGAATATATATCGTATTATTCGAAACATCTAAAATCTTTGACCATTCATTGGCGTTTTTTATTATATTTATGATAATATTATAATTTAATTGTAATCGTTAAATACAATTAAATTATAATATTCTAATAAAAAAGCATTTAATATTATATATCTCAATAATAATAAATATTGTGTAAGTGTTAGGACGTAGTACATGTCAGGTAATTGGGACGTTTTATCTTATATACAAACTACTACATAAAACAGTTCAAGAGAAATAAATACTTATATTTTAACAATACAATTTTCGAATTTAAATCAAAATTTTCGAATTTTTATCTTAATTTTTTAAAAACATGTCATTGAAATCAATTGAAATAATTTTCAATCTAGGTTCTCGCCGTCCTACTTTTTGTATTATTTTTAAATGCAATATGGAAAAATCTATAATTTTTCATTTTATTAAAAGATACTTATAATACATCCTTAACGACACACTGGTATATCGCAACGCGCACAAAATTATTCTCAAAGTTAAATTCTGCAATCAGCTTGTAATTGTTGTTTCTGATGTGTCATCCTTGATTATTTTCCCACCACGCGAACGATGCATATTTGCCTCGAGGTATGTGCTTCTACCACAGGATATTCTCATGGCATATGAGTGCTCCAATCTTCTGTCGTCTTTTGATAACACGTCGATCATAAATTTCTATATACGCCAAAGATACAGCTGAAAACACCTCTCGAGGATATCCCGATTCATTCGTTCTCGAATATCGGCGCGAAAAAGAGGAGGAAGAAATGTTTCCCGTAAAACTCACTGAGACATATGTCTTGTATCGGAAGCGTCGAATGAAAGCAACGTCTTGACACTCAATTTTGATATTTTTCCAAGCAGAGGAACTCGTGATTATATTAACGAAATAACTTGAAACCGCAATTCTTCTTAAAAACGCAAACCTCTGCCAACTGAACAAAATAGCAAACCATGAAAAAGACGCGTGTATAATTCTTTGTTTATTATCCTTAATCAAATTTTAATTACTACATTAAATAATTGCTCGTCAAATTCAGTTCTATTATAATTTGAAATATCATCGAATTATTTTTTAAATAAATTTACAAATCAAAAATAAAAATTAAATCTTAAAATGATGTAAAACGTCATAACCCAAAAAGATTAGTTTAAAAAAATCCGTCACAACTCTAAAAGAGTAGCTTTTCAACGAAATGAAAATAATAAAATAATATTTAATCATATTAAGAATATTCTTCTTACCGGTATTATTTCATTAGTTAATTAAATTTCTGTTAAGTTGAAAAATAGTTTCCCTTCTTTTTTGGGAAACTTAATTTTTTTAATTGTTATTTTTTAAATAAGATAGCGATCAAGTACAGAAAAAAATATTACTATCTTCAATTAGGCAAATTTTACATACAAAAGTTTTCTTTTGCTTGCTCTTGATATTCCGGATTTCTTATCGGTCCACGTCGTAATACGGCACTGTCGTAAGTTTCGAGAGATCTCGCAGCTTTTCTACAGGAAAGAAGCCGAAGGGGGATGAAATTTCGTTGTACTTTCGCGCCGTCAACCGTTCTTAATACCATGATACAGAAAACTTCGTCGGTTCCTATCCGTTCTTTTTCTTGCTCTCGTCTGTCGTCCCCCCACACCTCTGACGCCTATCGTCGAAGTAGGCAGGAGTCGGAGCTTTCAACTATGTGAAAATAATAAAAGAGACAAGAAAGAAGATACGAGGTCCTTCTACTTTCCCGATATCGGAGAAAGAGTCCACCCGTCGTGAACGCCATGGCTGTAACTTTCTCTCACCGTTATCGGTAAACAACGTTTATTTCCTGCCCGTTGTTTCCTTTTTCTTTCTATGAGGGGAAGAGCACCTTTGTCCCGGAAATTTAATTACGCGCCACATCGATGCGCACGACCGTGTGTAACGGCTGTTTTTTCCGCTCGTTTAGGTTTCTTTTTTAATAGTGAATTACGCAAAAATCTATACGTAAAGTTTTATAATTTACAAAATATATAAACCAATGAAAATTAAACATCAAACTCGCAGCATAAAATTAGCTGAAGAGACTATAAGAAAAAGTTATCAACCTCAAGCACTCTTTATGTGTAAGTACGTAAGGATACTTAACTCTATAAAAGAGAGTTGTGTATTTGCGCTGACTTCAAAATTAAATTTAGACTAAATTCAGGATTAGTACAGACTAGTTACTCAGCTACTGAAGACGGAAATGTATCCAAGTAATATTCTCGATTGTTACAATAAGGTCGAGATATCATCTTGATAAAGATTTCACTGAATTTTATGTCAATAGATATAATGTCATTATGACATTGCATATTACTTGGAGTACGTATAATAACATTAAATATTAAAATATAGTATAAGGTACTTTTAGCAGCCAAAAAGGCACAATACGCCAAAATATATAGCGGTATATATATCAATAACGTATACGTATCATCAAAGTCTTCTCCTACAAGATATTTTTGAGTAAAATTAATTTTTTTTAAATTGTTTTTTTTATATGACAAGACAATAATGCCACTTCTCTAATAAATTTAAAAAATTTAATAAATATGAAAGGTATTTTACACGCAACTGTTAATGTAACCATAATTTTCTCAAAATTATAATTTCATCATGATTGTAATTGAAGTTGGTACTTACATAATCAGAGTATTCATTCCTTTCCTTGCATAAATTAGTATTACAAAAAATAGAAAATATTTTTAAAATCTTAAAACGTAAAATATTTAATTACAGTCACAAATATAAAATCAGTATTTAACCTTTAAGTAAGTCAGTGATAAATATCTAAAGATACGCAAGTTAATAGATAAAGTTAATAGATAAAGTTAATAGATAAAGTGTTCAGAATATCATTTTTATTTTTAGATATATTTATATTATGTTATAATTAAATTTGTATTAGTTATATCCTTATAAGACAAAAGAATATAAGAATAATAAATTTTAAAACCGCTGGGCATCTGGGAAATACTTTTTATTTTCCTTTCACAGACCAAGGTTTTTAAGAAAACTATGCCTGAAGTGGTTACCCCGTCTACCCACTTAGAGGTTAAAAAAAATCCCATTTTCGAAGAGCTACTTACGTATTTTTCTACAATTAACTATCTTAACACCGGCGCTTGTTACAGCTTCTCTTTCCGCTTCTCGTCGAAAGATACAACGAGATGAATTTTCTCAACAACAATCGCTTCCCTCCGGCAATGGCCGGTCGAGTTCAGGCCGCAACAAGGACTGCCCAGATACATCCTTTTCTCTTTCGCCGCGAGAACGATGCTCGACGAGAGCGGTAGATTGTTCCATCAGCGAAAACTTTTCAATTCCAGACTCGTACGCTCGCTTGCGGGTATATGAGTACCTCTCCCTCGTCGGCGGCCGAATTCTCCTCGCACGGAATCAATTATCCGCGACCGAAGCCGCATGTCGTAGCTCGAGGACACTCAAGGGAATCTGCCAGGCGTTACACGCGAGTGTCCTGACCATACGCGCGCGAATGTCAGCACCATCCAATTTGCGCGTTGCAGCGGCCCGTATCAGGCAGACCGTGAGAATCGAATGCACTTGTACGCGATATAACGAAGAAGGAGAGAACATGTTACCGACGGATCGCGATCGCTGTGTAAATGCAAACGCGTCACGGTGTCGGGCATCAATTAACAGCTGACACTTTTAAAACACGTTTCCCGATCGGTGGCGAACTGAAGTTTTTCTTGCGGACACGTCGTCGCGACAGGATGTGTTTCATTTTTATCGCCACTCAATTTGCAAGCTGTGCTCGTATATCAACATGTCTTTTGACCGTGAATTAAAAAGATCGGTGATTGCTTCGGTATCGAGATGTGCGAAGGATGTTTGGCGAATGGAGAATTTCACAACAATTTTGTCGACGACATAAATATTCGAAGCGCGACGAGGTTTGTGCAAACGCTTTTCAGGTGATCTCTATCGACCGTCTTTCAAAGAGGGTTGTAATTGGCAAAGAGGGTCGTTTCGCAATTGACTCGATGCAAATGTCGATCGAGTTTACATCCGTGTAAACCTTCCGGCAACGTGCGCCGATCCCCGAATGACATGGCCTGCGTGCACGTAATTTTGATTACAACTTGTACGTGAACGGGGTCGCGCCATCGCGGGACCGAAGTGTCCACCTGGGGGATGGCGCGCTAGCCAGAGGAGATAGCGTGTAATAACCACCCAAATCCACGTTTCTGTTAACGACCCAGTTTGCGAGTTGTCAACGTTTAGTCGGGCCTAAATGGGACAAACATACCCCTACAGCATGGCCGGACAATACGCCGTTTAATATCGCTATTGCGACAATCGCGCGACACGTCACGCTTCGTACCGGTTCTCGATTTGCGAAGAATACGAAGCAGCATGCATATCTCGACCGTTTGCAGCAAGATAGAATTGCATTTGCTAAAATTATAAACAAGGACGATAAGCATATGTATAGAAAAAAGAAATATTTATTTACGACGAAAAAAATATAATTATATTATTCTCTTATTTCAAAAGTAATACATTTTCGACTTATTACCATTGAATGAATTAAGTAAACATTATCTTATTAATCATCAAAAATGAACTTAACTCCACATACAAAAATCATTAAAACTATCATAACAAAAAACAGGTGGTGTGTTGAAAAAAAATTGTCAAAAACGCAAACTCAAAAAGAATAATTCTTTAATAGGAATTAAGAAATAAAAATAACAAAAATAACATTTGATCATACTAAAAATATACCGCTTATTTGCTACAATAACAACACAATTCAAAAAACAAAGTTACACAGAAAATAAGTTTGAATATATCGAATCATTGAAATTCTGTAATATTAGTTTTTAAGAGTCTATTCTTTGAAAATATGTGCTTCTTTTTTTCTTTATGTTTCTATTCTTTTTTTGTAAGCAACTTCAAAATAATTTTTTAATATTGCTTTTGCCGATATTATTTGATTATAGTCAATAATTTTTTGTTAAATTGAAAAAGTTTTTCCGGGAAATTTATTTTTTTTAATTATATCACTTTTAAAAGGAACGATTATATAAATACGGAAATGTTTCATATACATATATATATATATTAAAAATTGTACATACATACATACAATATATGTGTTATATATACATATATATGTTGAAAGATTTCATAGTTTCCACAAAAACAAAGAAAAATTACGAAAACCTAAATCGAGTTGCTATTCCCTCGTATTATTCACTATAGAATTAAAGAATTACATAAAATAAACAAGCAGATCGATCTTTTCAAACTGTCTTCAGTACTAAAACAAAATGCAAAGAATATCAATACATGTTGCAAACTACAAACGCAAATAAAAATGACAAAAGAACGTAAAGAATATATATAACAAAAGTAGAGAAAAATATGAAGAAACGAAAGTTGAAAACAATCCTACCAGTAGAAATCCCTCCAAGTTTCGCCGTAAATATTTGCGTGCTATTGTTTATAATTCTGCAGTACTTTCCCTGAGTTATATTCGGTAACAACTGTAACTCAGCAGGTCTTTTTGCGTAAGCCTCTACAAGCCACTGTTTTTATTGAAAATGATACTAATAGCCCTTTAATTAAAAAACTATTGCGATTCTTTTGCCACTGATAAGGATGAGTTTTTATTCGATTCGAAATAAAACTCCGGCTCTTCAAACTCTTTTACTTCAGCGGGATTCTAATTCAGGCGAATTCAGGTTACGTGTTGTTCGCGCTAGTGATATCATTGATCAATATATTACGCAAATGTTACAAACAACTAAGCACTATACTTAAGAATTTTAGAAATAATTGTGATGTATTCGCACGTAGTTTTAACATCTTCTCATTTAACGCCCTTCGTTTTATAACTTCGTTTCGCATTTCACTTTGTTGTAACGACAGTACTTGTAGATAATGGTAAATAGGCAATAATGTATAAACAGGCAACATGCGCCTGTACTTGATTCGTAATTGCGCTGACCGCGTGACATGCTTCTGCGTGCTATACGCCCAATATACGCGGTGTGCAACGCCTACATACCTTCTTCCAATTACGTAAATGTTACGACTCCGGCAAAAAGATAACATGCCAGCAATTAACATATAAATGATTGTCAAATTCGTTCGCGGGAATAACGAATGACGCCGCGAGCTTTCAAAGCTCGTTACCTTTACATTCGTAAACAATGGCTCATTAACGCGTACCATTTGCGCTGGCAATAACGTTTAATTAAATTTGACCCAATAATCAACTCGATACATCGACAGTAACATTAATTACCGAAAATTCGAGAAACAACTCCACCGGCATTAAATATTCATTTTTAATAATGTTGCTTTGTCGCTTCGTCCAACTGGTCTGGGCTTTTGCGATTGATTAGAATTTTAAATTTATATAACGGCACAACTCTGATTCGCGAAAAACAACGAGATTAACGCTGATATAACGGAGCTCAACCCAGGCGCGCATACAAGCTCGTTTCAAGCGACATTACAAGCAGAACAGTCGGCATTTCGCGTAAACGTTGTGTTTATTCATCCAGGTTGAGCGCAACGAGCATGCGTTTCGGGTGATTCTAAAGTCAGCTGTGGAAATGTTTTGGAGAAGGACCGCTGCAGCGCGTGTAATGCAGTGTACAAGCGATAAGCTGTATTTTGCACATAGCTCCGTGTAATTATTACAGCCTTAGAAAGATTGTCTTCAAAAAAAAAATTGATATACTCGTATTTTATTGTTGCCCCTTTACTTCGCGATGCTGATTATATCTATTACTTCGTATCATTGAAAAAAAGTATGATAACAATAATCAAGTAGGGTAAAAGCAGGGATTATGGAATAGCTTTTTTTAAATTAACATTGTTGCGATATAAATGCATATGAAGACTTTAAATTTACACAGAACTCTTGAGGAGTATGTTAGCTACAACATCCAATAAATGAAGGTCACTAAAATTTAAGTCCAACGTCAATATTAACAAAAAAGTCAAAAGTGAGAAAATGGGGGGTCTAAAAAATGGGATGTAATATGGAATATCGATGAAATTTTGACCATAGTAATAAATAACACAATAAATGAAGTCTAAATTTGTTTATTTATATAAACTGATCAAGAAAAGTAGAAAACTGTTCAATTTTTATATATATTGTACAATACTACAGAAAATATAATAACATCATTACGAACGTAATTACGCATGGACAAATAAAAAATCGCAAATAAGCTGATGAATCGCAAATAAGCTGATATAGAATACATGCTGTAATCTAACTAATTTTCAATTTCCTAATGCGAAATCTTAACGATTTTTAAATATTTCTAAAATTTTTTGTTATTGAGTTATCGGATTAAATAAAAGGAGCATTTTAACTTTGATTTTCCTTATGACTCCGTTAAAAGTCATCTTACCTTAATTTTAAAAAACAAATACCTAAACTTAAAATCTAATTTTGCTCTATTGAAAGGTATAACTTTTTTTAAAAACATAATACAAATAAAATAACGCTAGGAACTTTGTTTCGACCCGGTATATTAGTTTATTTCCTTCTAGCAATCCTTTATGTGTCTTTTCTCCCATTTCAACTCGTTGAAAATGTTGATTACTCTTCGGATAGTATTCTCACGATACCTACTACGCGCGCGCGTATAATTACTTCGGACGTTACTTCGTTAGCATCCGGCGTGCGAGAACTGAAAACTGCAGCAACCCGCTGCATTTGTTAGGATTAGTTTCGCGTCCGTAGTGGGGCAATTAACTTAAACTATCGCTCGAAACACCATTGCAGGCATCCGTTGCGTTGACCACAGCCTACGCTGCTGTTCGCTATTATGGGCAAGACAGAGCATGCAAATTTCTTAATCGTTCGAAGTTTGCGGGATGTTACCTGACAAACCCTCTTAATTACAGTCGCAACGCATCGCTAAAAATAAAAGTAAAGCCGTTGTCGTTATAATGCGGTGATCAGCATTCTTTGCACTGAAAGAAAAGTGCTTGGTATTTTTTGGCAATAACTGCATAATAAAATAATTGTGATTAACATTTTTACCATAATAATATGGTAATAATCAGGGCTCGGTCTTATTTCAAATAAATTTATTTAAAATATATTTTTTAAATATAGATATATATAAAGAAGAAATTAAAAAGTTATTTAGTATTTATTATTTTAAATAACTTCTTCTGACCTATTTCTTATTTATTATTTTAAATAAGTTTTTGGAACTTATTTTATACTTTTTATTTTAAATTAGTTGTATCAGTTTTTTTATCGATTTTGTATTTTAAATAATTTTCTGGAATCTATTTTTTATTTTAAATAAATTGTATCAGTTATATTACCGATCCGTCGGTAAAAGTGACAGTGAGTAATTAAATTATAGTATATTTATGATAAAGTATAGCATGGGATACCATATATGAGATACCACCCATATATGATCCATGTTGATTTTCCACCTAGTTCGCATAGAGTTAATACTATTAAGTATTAATTATAGACTATAGCTATAAAAAAACTGAAACGTTATACTTATAAATGTATATATATAAAAGTTATTCTATATTTTAAATAAATAAATGCATTTTCGGGCCCTATTTCTTATTTTATATTTAAAATAATTTTTTGTAACCTATTTCTTATTTAATATTTTTAATAAATTCTTGAAATCTATTTTATATTTTTTATTTCAAATAAGTATTAATTATTTTACCGACTCCTACGATTTTATATTTTAAATAAGTTCCTGGAACTTATTTTATATTTTTTATTTTAAATAAATCATATCAGTTATTTTACCGAGCCCTGGTAATAATAATTACATTCATAGAAATTATGTGCGATTTGCGAATTATCTTCGTGTCTTGATACATCATTAAATGCCAACATTTCGTGAACATTGCAGTTTATTTTATCAGGGTGAGAAATAACCTGATTATATTTAGTATACAGAACTAATCTCGTAGTTCTTTATAGCACAAAACAAAATTTTTTCTGAATATAACTATAAATATAATTCTAATACAAGAAAAGTACCTATAAGAATCTCCGTAATTGTTAGTGCATAAATAATATATTCATATATGAATATATACATATTCAATTTTATACGTTCTTAATATACATTCTAATTGTTTGTCAATTACATTGTATGTCTTTTTTTATATAAATATATTATTTACACACTAACAGGCTTTCATAGATACTTTTTTTTTGTATTGGATTTATTCTTTGAGTTACAAACTATTGACCATTTTAGTTTGTTTAATGTAAATATAATATATAATTATTATTACTAACACTATAACAGTAACGATATTGTTATAATTTATAATGTATAATAACGTGTACATAGAGAAAGAGAGAATAATATATAATAATATTCTATTCTATTATTATAATATTATAATTTATTAATAATTTAAAAAATAGAGTTTCTAATCATAATTATTATACCGTGTTATAATCATAAATACCGAACGCTTCTCTCACAGTGTGCGAATCAGTATCAAAGTTTTTTTTACAAATAGACACGTTCGCTGTGTGATGCGGTATCCGGCTTTGCGTTATTTAAATACATTATATATATTGCATGGTAATTATTTTATTAATACTGCATAATGCGATCGAACTGCGAAAATTAAAAGATTACTGATGCAATTAATAATAACGCATTACAATTATTCAGGACTGATTTGATCACAATATGCCGTTAATAAAATAAATATAAATAATAGTTCTCTTGACATTACAATTGTTTAACGTTTCAATAAAACAAAATGCGAATTGTACCAACGTACAAGACAATAAGTATAATGGTAATAAATGGCAATAATATCATGGCGGTAAAGTAATGAAGGTAGATTTAAAATTCGTTTCGAAGTACACAAACGTGAAATGTCATGTCATTTAATAATTTACGTAGTCGATCTCATTGCGGCGATTACATTGCATTACAAACTGCGGCTGATAATTAAAGCTAATAATTCATTCCGGATCCTTGTATATGAGCAAAATGTCGTCTCTGTCATGAGTAATGAGACGTTATTGCATGCTCAATTAAAACAAGCTATCGTCCATCGTATGCCGGCATGAACCAGAACCAACTACGATGACCGGCGACTGTCAGTAGACACGATGAAGGATGCATATTCCTTAATCGCTCTTCGTCAAAGTTTGTTAAGATTGGTCGCTGTGATAGGCAGTTTGACACACCTCAGGTATTGTCAAAGCGCGCTGTTAGTGCCCGACGACGATGGAAACGCTTTTGTAACTCGATGTTAATTAATAGTAACGCACAGTAACTATGACGGAAGTTATTGAAAGGAAAACACAGTTTTAACACATGTCACCCATCGATGACAAGTTAGTTGGACTATGATTGAGCACGGTTGCACGGTTGGACTAAACTGACCGAGGTAATTTCCAAAGTAAAACGTAAGCCCTCTATCAGGCGGATCTCCGGAAATCAAAGGGAAACGCCACACTTTGAGTTGCTGCAAATGTTGCTGCTAAAGATTATAGTACCGTAAAGTAAATAATTATTATGCCCAAAGACTTCTCAGACTTACTCTTAACTGGTACCAATTAAATATTATTTTTAATATAATTTTTGCGATAAGACATTGTTATATGTGTGCTCTGTTTTGTTTTAATTTATATAATTAATTATTTTAAAGAAAATCAATATTATATAAAAGAAATTAAAGACAGACAGACAGGCAGAGAGAGAGAGAGAGAGAGAGAGAGAGCGCATCAGGTTTTTATTTCTGAATAAGAGAATAGAAATAATGTTGATGTTATGATTTATCGTTTTTATTTTAATCAAAAATTCCAAGAATACAATGGACATTATTTTTGTATATAATGTAATTAAATCAAATAGGTTTATATAATAGATGTACGTACTCTTGTGGGAGTTATTAATTTAATACGACAATTAAATTAACGCCAATAAAACGTGTAAACTACTGGAGAATATAAATTTTGTCGCGCGCTTTATTACGGAATTATATAACACAGCTAGTTAATACATGTTATT
Organism: Trachymyrmex cornetzi; assembly: GCF_001594075.2. NCBI lineage: Eukaryota > Metazoa > Arthropoda > Insecta > Hymenoptera > Formicidae > Trachymyrmex > Trachymyrmex cornetzi. Next base: position 479,137 of record NW_017300169.1, read on the forward strand.
TATCTAGACAATTGTTTATACAAAATATGAGTGTTTTAGTTTATACAGAATGCAAATATTCAAAAATATTACGGACTAAACGGACTTATAATTTATGAATTAGGGAATTAAAAAATAATATTTATCGCGTGCTCAAAATAAAAATTAAAGCGACATTTTAAAATGTTCCAGTTAAGTATCAATAATTGTATACATTTTCTTCTCTTTCAATGCGTTATTTTTAGATATATTTTGTCACAATATTTTACTTATCATAAAAGAATTAGATTAATTAAAATCTATAGTTAAAAATTTTCGAATAAAAAACAAGATATTTATTGAACAATTTTATTTTGCAAAATTTATGAGTTGAAAATGCAATAAAAAAACATACTTAAATTTCATAAAACAACAACGAAAATATTTATTTCATATTTCAATTGTATATTACGCAATATGGTTTGCATGGAAGAATTGCGATAGTGTTATCTATTAATCTGATGTAATAACATCACGATGTATGTATTTTCAGGTTTAATGCGGAAGCTGTAGAAATTGAAATTCATGCTTGCTTAATACGTCATTTTACGCAATGTGGCGTATATCGAGTCACAGCCATTGTCGGGAAGTTCTCTCTCTCTCTCTCTCTCTCTCTCGCCGATTTACTCAAAGTGCAACAGATAACAAACAGGACACAAACTTAGTTTATGGAAGCCTTGCTTAATGTGTATAAACTTCGGCGGATATGTGATAAACTAATTATAAGTTCTACCATCGCGAGTGTCCAAAATAATGCACACGCGCACAAATTCGGACAGGATAATCTAATTGCGTTTCTCCTTTCGAGAGAAACTTTCCCTCTCTCGGTGTTAAGTATAGCTTCCATTGTCTTCTCCACTTATGTCAGAGTATCGCTAAATTTTCTACGCAAAATACGAGCATTTCTTTTGTAAACGTAATAAAAAATAGACTGTGGATTCCTATGGAAGTTGGTACTCTCGGTTTAGAAAGAGTGAAGTGGCTTAAAAGTTAAAACATATTATCGTTCTTTTTTTCTGAAACATCAAATTGAAAAGAAAAACACTGATAGAATTGAAAAGAAGTGTTGATATACTGCCCATATTATATTCAGCTATCATTATGCGCAATATTATGTCTATATACCTCAATTCTGTAACTTTTAACGACAGTTCGGTATTATTAAAAGAACGCATAATATTACATCTGTATACCACGATTCTGTAACTTTTTAATGACAGTTCAGTATCGTTAAGAGTTACTGAATCTATTGAAATACTAGTTCTTCTAATATCATGTATTCTCTCTCTCTTCTACGTATACACTGAAAAAAATACTAAATTTTAATAAATATTTGTGTGTGAATATAGTTTTAAACAAATATTTACTAAATATGAACATATATTTATTTGATACAAAAACCATTAATTTAATTATCGTAATTTCACATCACTATGCCATAACTATGGTCCAAATATTCGCGTGCACGAAAACATCGATTTGACAAACCATTTTACGTATTAAATGACACAATATGGATTGAATAATATTGTTATGGTATTGGAACGCAGTCTTTCTGCATGAATTGTTGCAGCCATTGTTGTGTGATTTTAGACCATATATTTGTGTAAAATTACGATATCGTTTTTTTATTGACTAAATATTTATTTACTGTAAGTAAATGTTTACTTAGTATTATAGTATATTCAAAGAAATATGTATTAAGATTTAGTAAAAATTTTTTTTCAGTATATGATCTCTTTTTTCGATTATTTTGCCTTTTCATGCGTTTTAGAAAGAATCGTGGATGTGCTTTCGATGCTGCGATGATGTAGAATACGATTCTCAGTTGCGCGAGCTCGAAATGCGTCCACGGCGCGGCGTCGCGAATTCATCAATGTCGCTGCTTCCGGTACATGTAGCGCGCGACGGTGACTCTTGTCGTCGAATCAGCCGGCAGAAGCTAAATCTTTCGCGACACGGGCGTTTGCTTCCGGTCGCTTTTGGGGCGGGTGATAGTACCGCGTGCCGCGCGAGACAGCAGTTTTCCGAATCCCGGAAAATAAACGTACAAGGCGGGACCCTCCTACCTGCCGCTTTTGTTCGCGTCGCGATTTATTTATCGACACGTAAAATCGACGTCGACGACACGAAGCCGTCTGATGGGTGCGCGAGTTTCGACGTCACTCGCAGGTGCACGTAATGGGAAGCAACAGTGGCGAGATATTATTCGATGGAAAGTTGTCGCGACGAGATCATATCGGAGATTGCGTCGGGTTGCACTTCAATCGACGTGTAAACATTTAATTAACGTTTCCACCTGCTTATATATTGATCGTATTTATCTTACTGAGTAGAATAATGAAGATATCTCGTTAAACGTGCACTCGTTAAACGTCTTCTTTTGTACTTATCTTATATGTATTATCGTATTATGTCTTACGTATTATACATATTACATTATATTTACATGTAACTTGTAACAAATTCGAAAAGACAGCTTCGTAATTGCTGGCTGTGATTGCAAATCAACTTGATTAACTCTCCGGAGCTGACGTCAAATCTGTAATATGCATAAAAGGAAAAATTCTACTCAAGAGTACCTAAAAATTTAACTATGTAGATACAGATCTGAGAATAATTTTATTTGAATCATCAAAATAATTATGAAAGACGTTCAAGCTGGTTGCTTGAATGTTAAAACTTTTTGCAGCATTGTCATCAACGCTTAAACGTTCTGTACAATTATTTTGATGATTTAACAAAATTATTTTCATATTTATATGTAACTAAATTTTTAGATATACTTTAGCAAAACCGTCTTTTATTGTAATTACTGATGCTGGATCTGTGAGACCTATTTAATGTATGTTGTTTAAAAGGCACAAATTAATTTCAAGGAACTGAAACGATAATTCGTATAAAAAAAAATGTGTATATATGAATATTAAGTTTATTTTAATAACAATAATTCACATTTACAAATGTAATATAAAGAATATAATTAAATAAGTCCAATAAACCCACCGTCACAGTTTCAAAGGATTGATAGCATTCTCTCAAAATAAACCGCACCTGAGGAGAAAATCCAGGATTCTTTAGAAAATAGAAATAACTATGGCAAGCGAGACATTGCGTAAGTATAGAAAAAACCTAAGAAAAAAAAGATGCTGAAGAGTAGCCGAGCAGGTTGGCATAAATCCCATTTACAAGAAAATGAGTAAGAGCAAGGAGAGAGAGAAGAAGACATAAAGATTTATCGCGCATTCACGTCTCGAGTATATCCGTAGGTAGGGTATAAAATTTCCCGTAATTGTGGGCGTCAAGAGTGCCACGCGAAATAAAACACAATAAAACGTGATTATCAATAGCGTTTATTGACGACCGTAAAAAGTGCAAACTGCGATGAAAAGACGCTCGGCATGGACCGCCGTTCTTGTCAATCAATATTTATCGACTTTAATCCTTGTGACGGATCATCTCAATTATTATTCATTTAACAGTAAACTTATTACATCTTGCCATCGCAAAACTTTTCTATTATCCCGCATGCTAACAGCCACAAATTCTCTTAATTAATTTTTTTAATGTACGCGGACCCAATGTTTCCCGCGAGGTTATTTAAAATTTATAAGGACCAGCAGTGAGCAGAATGAGAAAAGGAGAAGAGCAAAAGCAAGCAGCTACATTTTTGTGTAACATCGTGTACGAATGGTTTATTTCTACCACTGATTTATGTGAGTGTTAAGAAGCTTACGTATTACAAAACTTTTTAACTTCTTCACTGTGGCATTCTCTTGGGACGCCTCGAGGGATCGACCAATACGAACGTAATGTTTCATGCTTGCATTTGAAGAGCTTATTGCCAAATCGACTTAAACACTTGTTTTTCATTTTCAAGCAAAAATTAAGCGTTACGAAACTTTTCATAAGCTTCTCGTAGCTTTTTATAATCCCCATTTTTTAAATATGGATGTAAGACTCTTCATATTAAGTATCCTTTTGATTTTTTTTATGCTAGCGAAACATTTGATTAAGGATGTATCAAGTGGTTAGTCTCAAAAGTGATTGGAATTGAAAATAGAAATTGAATATACTTTCTGTATAAAAATGAATGTTATAGGTATATACATATAAAACGTTCAATAAGACTATAAATATTTTTTATTCAATAATACAATTTTATAGTTAAAAGAAAAATTTTGTAATTTTATCTTAATTAATTTTTCTAAACATGTCTACTTCTTACATTGAGAAAAATATCTGATTGAAAATGAACCAACTAGAAGATATATTTATAATCAGAATTCTAATATTATCTCAACTAGAATTATAATAGATTCAACCAGAAAACTTTGAGTTGCCTATTTTCAACCAGAACTCTAATTAATGTAACTACTCTTTTTCCAATATACCTATTAATATTCAATACACCTATTAAAATAATTCTTGACCAAAGTTCTAAATCGCTGCCAAACTTTTTGTATCACCTTCGAATACGATAATTATAAAAAAGTCTGTAATTTTTTAATAATTTTTTCGTTTTGTTAAAAAACATGTGTAATTATCTTTGAAAAAGGAGAACGTTCTTCCATCGAGCTTAATGAATAATTGGAAGGCTGATACGTTAACTGTAACATTCGGTTCCTCGTGTCGTTCTCTACTGTTACATGCGCTTCTATACATCCCTTCGCCGCGCGATCGTGTTTAACCCTTCGTTCCGCTACGCGCCCACATCCCTCATTCCCCACTGTTCGAAAAGCGCCGGACCGAGTTAGAGGCTGGTCTTGTTTAAGCTATCTCTCTGTTTTATCACTCCGCCCTGACATGAGTCGCTGCCCATGCCGCATTTCTATCTCGTCTTTCCGTCGAATTTCCTCGACGCCGGCACGTCCGACAGAATTGAGTTTTCGCGCTGCCAACGTGAGTTCCTTGATTTTCCACTTTAAACCCCGTAAAGGTTCGTTTGCATTGCGATCTTTGAATTACGCTCTGTATGAACTAGAGACAGTTCGTATATACTGTCCTCTTTATAAACGAACTTAAAACAGCAATGACCGTGTAAAATAAACTATTTGACATTGTCAAAAGTTCACTTTTTCCAATGGAGTCAGAATCGATTTAGCTTGGAGACGTAATACCAAATTATTGACCTTATCAATGTCGACACACAACGTTTCCAATGATTTGTTCGAGATGTATAGTCACGTATGCATATGCATCTGGCGTAGCAAATGCATTTGACGCCGTGAACGCCCTTTTTATATCGCGACGTCGGACATTTTTCGTGCTTTCGTGCCTCTCTATAGAATTTGTCTCGCCCAGGAATGAAAGCCAACCGAGTGTATTGAGTCGTTCGCTTGAGCTCTGATTTCTGTGGTCGCTCGGGACCAGAAAAAAACGAGCGAAAAAGAGAGGGAAAGCGAGCGAGAAAGAGAGGAAAAAAGAGAGAGAGGGGGGAGGGGGGAGGCAGAGCAAAAAAGAATGCGAACCATTGAGTGTGCATACACGTGTGCGTATACGAACACACGGATTACATTCCGCGTACCAAAAAGCCTGCAACGAATAACGTACCACGTCACTTCGCGGTATGTGCACGCGTGCATGGCGACGGGGCGATGACTGATTTTTGTTCCCGTGATCCTTTTTTGTAACCGCGCCGATGAATCGTCGAGATCAGAGCGCGAGAAAGAGAGCACGGCAGAGGTGTCGCACGTACGAGAGAATCATCGCATTCGTTCCGCGTTATCTCATTCGCGAGCGTTGGACCACGAATTTCATTTGTCAGGCAGAAATATTCTCCTTTTTCTGAACACGCGCGCAGAAAGAGAAAGAGAGAGAGAGAGAGAGAGAGAGAGAGAGAGAGAGAGAGAAAGAGGAGGAGGAGGAACTAACAGCGTTACGCTTCCATTCCATTTGCTTTTTTTCCTTATTTTTTTATTTTTACAGGGTCGTTACTAACTTTCAAAAGGCTCGTCGAAACGAAATGCAACTCGTATCAAATATTCCAACGATATATATTTACTCATGCTTGCTTAAATATTGTTTAACGAATGCATGAATCATTGAGGCGAAAATACAGCGAGGAGTACATCCGTTTTTTACGATCGTCGAACTGAGACTCAATTACGCAAGTATCTCAATCCTGGTTTATTCACTACGTAATCAAAACAGGAACTGTTAAGGCAGCTGAGCGAAATCGTTTTGCATAACGACCTGCACAAATAACATTACGGATGATAACATTACGGATGCAGACGAGATAACGGGTGTAGTTGCATTAACGATTGAAGAAACCGATGCAGATTGGAAATCGGTACGCTCATTGTGGATGCGAAACCGATATGTTACGCGCGGTCAGTTAAGCCGTAATTACACTAGCGCTTGCGTGATTGTGATTAGCAATTCGAGATTACTTTTTCAATCAAAGCAAAGTAGTCATCGATTGCTTCGTTCTAACTGATTGAAAAATAATCGTCAATCATCAATCACAATCGTGCAATTGTCAATGTGATTACGGCTTTATTAGATCGTAAGTGCAGATCGAATTGCGATTAACTCATCGAGAGGAAGGTCTGTATAACGCAAATCAGATTCGAGAGGGAATGCAAATAAACCTATATGCCCTAGGGACACATTTTCCTAAATATGTCCTTTTGGCGAATTGCCTTCGCCAATCGACGCTGCACAAAGAGCCCGAGGAAAAGCTAAGAAGAGACGATGGGAACCTTTGACAATCGAGTTCGGAAAATCTCTCTCTTTAATGTTTGAACAATATGCAGACTATTTACCTCCGGAATACATCCGACAATGGAAAACCCTGAAGCAATATGACTCAAAAAAACAGCGAGAGTCTGGTTTTCCTCTCCGCGGACCTATCTGTTCTTCTTTTATCTGGCAAACGCGAATCGCATACGTTGGTCTTAGAGGATTTCACTCGTTGGATTATGCTTTTGTCCAGTAGAAATTCAATTGCAATTATTTTACTTTTTTACTCGAGTATTATGCCTTCTACAAGAAAAGAACAATTTTGCTAAAGTATCTAAAAATTTAAAGCGCTGGACGAAAATATTGGTACAGCGTGGTTATTATTATCGAATAAAATACATGATTTTCAAAGAAAATTGCAGCAAACAGTTTATTTTTGTAAAAGTTTTTATTTCATATCTTGTATTAAATAATAAAATTGTATAAATTGATATATCATATGAATAAACGCTCGAATAAACGTAATAAAAAAATTAATTCACTTTCTTGTAATTGAGGCTGTGTTCCAAAATTAACTAGCAGTACTAAAAATCTATAGTGCACGTAAACTGTAACATTTTCAGCACTGATAGTAAAGGAACATAGCCTCAGTTACAAGAAATTGAATTAATTTTTTTATTACGTTTATTTATAATATAATATATCAATTTATACAATTGTATTATTAAATATAAAATATGAAATAAAAATTAAAATAAAAGAACTTTGGGACTTTTCCATGCCTCTTCTTGTTTAATAAAAGACGGTAAATTGTGTTACCAACATGAATACGCAATATCTGTCAGTTGTGTGCCAATAGTTTTGTACAAAAATAAAACGTTCTCGAGAGAGAAACATTTTTAAGTCTTTCTCGTAATATTATTCATTTATATTAACTTCTATAACATGTAATTTAATTAAAAATAAAAAATGAAGTGTTTTACAAAAATGAAGTAATATCTATACTGCCATTTTTTTCTTTAGAGATAGAAATTGTTTTCTATCTACTAACAACTACACTGTGAACTTACGTCCAGTAATGTAGATAGATACAGATCTGATCTCATCAAAATAATTAATCTGTAGAAAGCTCAAGCATATTAGTACTGTAAAAAGTTTTGACATTCAAGTAACTAGCTTGAGCGTCCTACATAATTATTTTGGTAATCCGATAAAATTATTTTCGAGTCTGTATCTAGCTAAATTTTTAAATATTTCAGCAAAATCATTCTTTCTGTACGTATTCTGTCCTTTAAAAAGATAAAAAAAAATATAAATTTTAAAAAGTTTGAATTTCTTGCGAAATAATAATAATTCCTTATCAATAATAATAAATTATATAAAATAATTTAGGACTATAATTTTATGTTATGAAACTGCTATGAAAATAGAAATTTTTAAAAATAGAAATTGGTAGTTAAAATAATTAAATCATGAATAAGAGTTACGCGAAGTTTCTAAATATCTATATGTGCATTGCGACATTTAATGGACGAGATTTGTGGAGAATATAAAGAAAACCAAGGCTCTTTGAAGTTAACAGAGAAGAGAAGATCACATCTATCCCCTTAAAAACTACATGAAAAAGAGTTTGTAAGTACGTGCCTCATTCGCGGATGGAAGCAATTCCCACGGTCCAATATCCGCATGGGTGACACATTTGTTATTCAACAATATGTATCGCGGAAGCAAGTTCCATTTCTGCGGCCCTCTTTTTCCGTGACACGTAACGAAAGGACAGCGAAAACACCACGGTGTAAAATTCGACATGAGTGTGCATCAGCCGCCGGGAACGCCGGTTGTCGGGACCGATGATGGCCACAGGATGGATATTCCTCTCGCTCCACTGGGATCTGGAGGCGTCACTCGTCGCCAGATTTCCCGTGGCGGTCGTACTTCATCCGAAATTACCTGCGAGCCACGTCCGGCTGATTCGTCTGGAGCTCTCTGGTCAGTCTCCAACGCGACTGCACAACTAGGTTTCAACGAGCATTAACCATTTAATATTTGTAAACAAGCTTTCCCCTAGTTTCACACTCGAAAATATATTTGATATTAATCTACGTTAATCATTAATATTCGCGTACGCGGTTTAAGTGAGTTTCGTGGTGATTATTCAATATCAGAAAAAATGCTATACAAAGTTAAAATTGCAATTTAATTTAAATTTATTAATGTCTATATGTTGCGTATTTAATATCTGATGTCTGCAAAAGTTCTTGTAGTTTATTTGAAGGATAACTTTCAAGTGTGTGCTGTCCCATTGTTCATGCATGCAGAGCTATCATGTTAATTCTTATAATAAACAAGAATTGAGATATAATTTAAGGGGAAGTGATATATCATTTGTGAAAAAGATTTTATCAAGTAAGGACAAAAGTTGGTAAGTTACATATTACAGACACTGTTTGCTCTTATTAAATCAGTAAAAGATATATCTCTAATTAAATCAAATATAGAGATAAATAATGGCTTAAACTTATAAAATATAATTAATAAAGGAGCATACAGCCAAAACGTCAGTTATTCGTCGCGATATTATATATTTAAAATTATTATTACAAATTAGAATTCATAAATGTTTCAGCCGATATTTAGCCTTCTTCAGTATGTTCTGATATACAATAATAAATTATTTCAATCGATTAAATCTCTTGTAATTTTTAATCGACTGGAAATAATTTATTATTCTATATTAGAACATACTGAAGAAGACTAAATATCGGCTGAAACATTTATGAATTTTAATTTATAATAATAATTTTAAATATATGATATCGCGACGAATAACTGGCGTTTTGGCTGTATGCTCTTTTTTTAATTATATCTAATTAAATCTTTTTGCAAATTTAAAAAGCAAACAGTGTCTGATATGTAATTTATTAACTATCGTGATTACTTGGTAAAATCTTTTTCACGAATAACATATTAATAACGAAGTTTTCCTTATTTTATAGCTCAGTCCTTGTTTATTAAAAATCACTATAAAGTTACATAGCAGCATACTTGAAAATTGCTCTTCAAATAAATTACAAAAATTTTTGCATGTATACCTATTATTTTAATAAGACAAAATCCAGCATCAAATTACGCTCTAAAAATGCGATGATTTTTTTTATACCCTTTGCAAGCGTGAGTAGAGAAACCCGAAGGATGGCGAAGATAAGACGGGATTATAAAAAATGCATTACGGCATCCACGTGGAATGAGAACGAATGCAATGGCGACGTGCGTCTTCCGTCTCTATTTCTCGAAGATTTTCCTTATCGCGCGCGCTTCCTTCTCTTTACGGCGTATCGGATGTAACTGTGATTCATTATTACGGGCTTCCTAATGCAAATGCGCGAATAAATATTTATTACATCAGCACAAAGTTCTCTGGATATTGAGATTACCCCGCGAAGATATTCCGCGGAGTATTATTATGCAACATCTGGCATCTCAAATTTAAATTTTACAAAGCGTTACAAGTGTCTCACGGCCGGTCTCGCGGAACTTTCCTGATGGCCGGAAGGTGAAGTGCACTACCCGTAAACATCGTGTTTTATTATGCCACAACCCTTTATTGCGCGTTGTTGAATTTATAAGACGTGGGAGACACCCGGATCGACGACCGCCGCCCACCAGCGTCCGTTTCCGGTGTACACATTCTGTGACCACGGGTATCTCGACTGTGGACTTGGCCTTCTTCTCTGGGGAGCAACAAAGGAAACGGCGAGAAAGAAAAGTTTATCGCGCTGTAAAGGAAAGAGAGACGAGAGGAGAGAAAGAGAGAGAGGAGGAAACGAAAAAGTAGAAGCGATCGGAACGATCTGTTTCTATGGGGAGTGGAATGGAACGGAGGCGGAAAAACGTGTGGCATGAACTGAATGCAGATGAATCGTCGATTCTTCTCTGATCGGAGAGCTTCATTTTCGTGATGCAACGGTTTTCGTGATATCGAGGATCTAGTGATATCGGGAGGAAGGAAGTTAGAACTACGCGAGACGAAGTTACGAATTCGTCCGTACGGTTCTCGCGGTTGAAAGAAAAGAACGGAGATGAATCGACACTGTCTCCGCTGCATTTCGAGAGCAGTAATTCTCTTCGTTAAACGGTACCAATGAATAACGTCGAAAGTACCGATCTGTCTTTAACAAAAAAAATCTCAAATATCTCGAAGATAAACGTATCGTCACGATTTGTTAGCTTTACGATGCACTTCGGCACTGAGAGCCAGATAAAAGAACCAGTGACGTTACAAAATGTTTTCGTGCGAGAATTTTCATCGTAGCGATTGGGATTCGTGTGAACATATACGCGATAAAAAGATATGACATTGTGGCAAGTGGACCAAGCGACGTTCGGTGGATCGATAAATTTTAACAAGGCGCATTACGGGAAAACAAACGAGGCCGCACGTGAAACGCCGTTTTTCCCAGTCGATTTTCGCTACAAGTTCTCTCACTCTTTCTCTCTCTCTCTCTCTCTCTCTCTCTCTCTCTGTTTCGACGCGTCGATATCGGAGAAGAAAAATGAACTACAAGAGACGGAAGCGACCGACATCGCTTGCAGATATACTTGCAACATATATCTAGCGCCGATGATGAGAAGCGAGAGAAGGAAAATAAGGAAAAGGGATCGCGGCAACTTAATCAAGAAGAGAAACGAAAAGATCTCACCACCTTTCTCTCATCTCTATCTTTCTCTATTGCATCTTACTTTTCAATCCTGACGTATTTTCCGGTGGGAAATAACGAATGATACGAAGTGAGGCTTGGCAACAAGACTAGACAGAAAAAAAGAAAAAGACAATAATAACGGTGACGAAAGGGGAAAAAACTTGAAAGAAATAAGCGTTGCGTCAGTTGTGTGATGTCTAAAATGAACCGTAACGTTCGTTATACTATTTCAAAATACACTTCGTTATTATATCCGTTAGCTTCACTTATTTTCAATTGCTCCAAAAACTAACTGTTACTTCATCTTTGTTATGTAATCGATCGATCATTTCTTTCTAATATTTTTAGATAGAATTGCTGAGAGAATGTAAATTTATAAATACGAGCATATAAATATTCAGAGATGCAAAATTAATGACCTTAAATTAGCAATAAAAATTTTTGTAAAAAATGATCTTCATTATTTAATTTTCCTCCGACGATCTAGAAACTCAAAACTAAGCTCGTCCTTAATCAAAGTAATTGTGTAACGGAGTTAAGCACGGTGAAACAATTTTGTGTTCGCGCTGGCTGTAATTGGAATTTAAAGAGGATATCCTTTCTAAGTAAAGTCTTTCCCCTAAAGTCTTCTTACTTATGGAATTGGATCGTTGGCGTATAATGATCGAAGGCGCCGGACTATCATTAGTGCACTCATTAGTGAATTAAAATCGAGATAAAAGTCGACTATCTACTAAATTTACTTTTCCAGAAAGAGAGAAAAAAAGAGTAAGTATGAAAGACTAAGTATCATTGTTAAATTTATAATGTCAAATTATTATAGGTGCTTAATTGAATTATTTTTAAGTGCTCCTATTCAATATGTCGTTAATTTATAAATTAAAACAATGAAGTTAAGTAATTTAACTTGAGAAAATGTATTAAATTTGACTCAAATTTAGTTTATTATTTACTTATTCAATATACATATATAATTAATAATATATGTGTATGTGTATAGACGTTGTTTATTTAAAAAAAACTCTTTTTTTAGCAATTCAATCACAGACATGGATTGATTTATATTTTAACACACATAGAAGTTAAAAATAACAAAATTTAATTTTAAAAAATTGATAAATTTCTTTTATATCTAACAGTGGTCAATATTAATCAATTATTACAACTTCTCGCAACGTTAATTGTTTTTAATTTCTTACTTCATATTTGAAAATAAAATTGTTCAAAGAAGGTATATAAAATGGATATGGTAAAATATCATGATTATAAATGTGACAATATATTGCATTCATAATCAAATAATTGACTAATATAGTATATGTATATGATAATCATCAATAATTTCAATATAAGCAAATTATTAGCCGAACAAATTTGCGAGAATGTTGATATGACATTATTAAAGCGTGACACAATATTCATCTATTTGAGGTACTATCTATTATGAATTGAAGCAAAATTGACTATTCAACCTTTAGTTATTATACTTATTTTTATAGAAATAACGGAATATGGGAAAGATTAGAAAAACTTATATTAAAAAACTATAGGTAAACACTTATTTCCTCAAATGACAAATATTTAATAAATGTTAAACTAGCTTTATGAAGCGGACTAAAAAAAGCCATAACAGTCATAATTTTATTATAATAATTATTACAACTTAACTAAATTAATTGAAATTTTATGTGAAGGCAACTATTAGTTTTTTTTTTAAGTTCAAAAAGTACATTAAGAGTACATAATAAGAGTACATAATAAGAAATTAATTAGACAAAAATATACAAAATAGCGTATATAAAACTGATTAACTTTGACTTTTTTTATTGAGAAATATTTGCGTACCTGTCATTGTCTCGAAATATCGTTCCTGGTAACTAAACGTTACAAGAAAGTGCAGTCGTTTGTCGAGGACACGTGCGAGTGGTGAGAGTCAATCGTTTCGCCGACAGTGCGGCAAACACCGGTCGGCGCACAAAAAGACGGCCGACCTGACGAATCGACACCCCATTCTACTTACGGGCCTCTCGATTTCTGTTCGGGTCACGATGAAATATGTAGAGGAATCGCTCGACGAGGTACCTACGACGATCGCAGACCAATTTATGTCCGTCGACGGGAAGCCATCGGTGCATTATTAATGCACGGGGCCGATAGTTTCGCCGCGGAAGCTGCAGCTGACACGTACAAATGTCCGCAGTCACGTCATTAGTCCGGGTACACACTACTGAGTATATCGCAGATATAACTTTTGTTGAGAAATACATGCGGCGGACTTTCAGTATCAAACCATACTTACGGCGGCACACCGTAAATGTTAAAGGTTTTTGATTCCGACTTTATTCGTTGTTTCTTCTGTATAAACGACTTTACATGTCAAAAGTGCATTACATAGCTAAAGCTTTAATTTATCTAATAAACAAAATAAACTTCAGTAACACAGTAGAACAAATTTTAAAACTTTTTGTTTCTCTCAATAAATAATGGGTGTTTCTTGTACCGCTTATTACGGTTTATATTACGAAAGGATATGTTTTTTAAAAAGCTCCATCTCCTTTAATTTTTTAAAATTTCGCTTCAAATTTCTTATGTAATAATACATATTTGTAACACATGTATAATGTAGCTATAGGAAATTTAAATGTTTTTTTAATATATGAAAATTAATCAATATAAAGCTTTTTTTTATCGTTTATGTGTAATCTTAAATGATATATTATAATAATAAAATTAGCCATATATATATATTTAATGTTAAAAACTTAACTGATACAAAGTTTCTATTTCTCAACATTTAAATAATGATTCTTACGTATTTTACTCCGTAAAGTACAATAAAAGGAAAAAGAAATAAGAGTAAATTGTTTAAATTTATAAAGTTTCTTTAAAAAATAAAGCCCTTGGTTTCTCAAAATCTGTAAGTAATTAAACTTTTTAACTTTAAACTTTTTTAATTTTATATTCTTTTCCAACAATTAAAAATATATAAGAATCATCTTCAATTCTTGAGAAATAGAAATCTTGTAATACAGTATAATTAATAAAATTTCAACGTATAATCTTCCTCCAAAAAATTCTTGAGAAATTGTCGTGCGCAGAAATATTTGGAAATATCTATGCATGATATTTATTATTAGATTATTTTATAATATAATAACAAAATCTTATAATGTTTCCTTAATTAAATTCCTTAATTAAATTTCTTTAATTAAAAGTAAAGGTATATAAAGGTTTCATTATTTCAATAAATAAATGCAGAATAATTTATTGGCAATAAATTGAATATTATTTAGACACGAGAGTTTAGATTACTGATGTATAAATTTATAAACGCCAGATATGTTGTACAATATGATTTGACGTGCGCTCCATTAATCAATATTGCAAGATCGTGATCTATGACCGTCAACGTCATATTATATGAATCGGCTCGAAATGTTCTACCAGCGGGAAATGCTTAGTATGATATACTCGCGCGAATGCCAAACGCCATAAATTCCATGCACGAAATTCACAACGGCCACGTGCCAAAGTAAGCACTCCATCATCGGCCATCGCGAGAACGGTCCACCGGTATAAACGAGAGAAATTTTAATCTCTGCTTTTCATCGGCGCTGGCCGACGACGACTCGATATTACGAGCGGTTAGCTCCGAAGTTTGTTTCGAAGAAATCCTGGCTGGTCGTGCTGTAGCAGTTGGGAGAAACTCGTTCGTTCGTATTTATGACGGCTGCGGGAGCGTGAAACGTACGTATTAAGGGCGCTCCTGAGACTTTTCTGCGGATCTTGCAGCTCGCAGGAAAAAGATCGAGAAAAATGGCAGAAGCAAAACGACACCGTGCTAGACCACCGCGGTCGTTTCCTTAAACGTGCGCGAAGAACTTTCGCGGTAGAAGTTTTTCTCCAAGCGAAATTAAAAATGTTACAACGAGTATAACGATGACACGCGGGAGACAGAGCAATAGAATGGAGTCTGATTGTGAAATATTCTATAAGCGATATTCTAAGTTTAAATTGTGGCATTTAACTGCGTGACTAATGTCCATTTTTTCCTATGTAGATTAATTTTAATCTCGGTTTAACTTACTCATTATCTTTTTCTAATTCCAAGAATGAGAAAAATATGAAGAGTCAGTTAAATCGAGATTAAAATTAAACTACATCGATAGAAATGGGCATAAAGTTTGTATCAGATTACAGGTTGACGATTACGCTCGACTGGTTCTATAATATTTCAGTCAACCAAGGACTCGCTGCATCATGACTGGCTAAAATCAGGCAATCGTCAATCGTAATCGACAGTCTGATATGGGCATTAGATCGATCCAGTTTCACCAATGTAAGATTAATTTAATTTCGATTCAACTTAATATTCTTTATCTTTTATATGCATATTAGACAATTAAAAGTTAGTTAATATTATGATGTGTGTGACTGCGACTATAAATATGTTAGCTTCAGAATATCGATCTTATTTCTCGTTTTTATTAGATTTATTATTTGAAGAGCAATAAAGTGTCGGTGTCAATACCAAAACGTCGCTATACGTTTGAGTGCAGCGACGTAATAACAGCGATAAAATAGCAGTTGTATAGGACACAATTCAAGGAGGAAGTCAGGGGTAGCTATACAGTAGCGGTCGGGAAACTCCAGGAGTCCGGATGAAGGATCAGTGGCGGAGACAATGGCAAGGATGCAAACAAAAGGATGAATGCCAGGCTCGATTGCAGACCGGACTTGGACGTTAGGGGTTGCTGACGTGTTGATGTGTCGCGAGACTCCCGCGAGGATCGTTAATGCCATATGGGTGCGGGACTGCAATTTGAGTCTGACTACCAAGCGCATAGCTGGATAATTCGTATTTATTGGTGTGATGTTATCACGCGGGACGCATCGAGTTGATAATCATGTGTAATGAAAACGGGATCAATTTTATAGCACAGCTGGATGATGCGAATTTAATACTAATCCAAGCGCTAAACTGAATCCCTTCCTGGCGAAATTTTTAGTGAGAGATTATGTTTATATCTTTATGAAGAGTTTCATTAATCCCTCTCAGAAAGGATTTCTGATAAGACAAAAAATATTCTTGACTACTTAATCTTGTGCCCTTGTGCAATATGAAAACAAAACAAGATCAGTAATTAAAATTAGATCAGTATTCCAACTCTCCTCTCTCGAATTAAATAAGACTGGCTTATTGTCTTGAGATAACACATAAATTTAAATTCATATATTCTTACATTTAGAACAAATCTTTATCCAATGTTATAACGCATGATGCTGATGCCACAGCATTTGGCACAAAACCAATATCCAAAAATCGTTTTATTCTAGATTTAAGAGTTTTCCATTTAAGAGTAAAATATTCCTTTGTTAATATAAATAAATATGATTGTCCTTATATCAGTCAATCAAATTTTAGAATAATTTTAATAGATCGAAAAGTAATAACATTGGATCCGGAAATTTTTCAGGGTTGCCACAAAAAATGAATTTTAAATTCCCTGACTTTTCCAGGTTTTGCAGATGAAAATGGGAAATTTCCATGATCAATATAAAATATGTAAAAATTTTAACATAATAAAAAATGTAAAAAATTTTAACATTTAAAATCAACGATTGTAAAAAAGCTTATATTACTAAAAATAGCGATCAAATAAAATTACTGAATAAAATATCAATTTTACTTGTTTTTTTAAAGTGCACGAGTTTTTTTAAAGTGAACGTATTTGACTATAAACATTAGATATAATATTTAACAAATTATAAAAATTATTTGAAATAAGAACGGTTTAAGAGTATTGTGAGCAAAGTTCAAAATTCCAGTCTCTTATATTTTCCCTGACTTTTCCCTGTTTTCCATAACCAATTCCAATTTCCCTAACTTTTTTCTCCGATTTTCCCGGTTTTCCAGGTCTGTGGCAATCCTGTTTTTCTATGGGCATGATTACATTGTTTAGAAGCACATTGCAAACATCTAATGAATCCTTTGCAACATTTACAAACACTTAAAAAACTATAAATATAATATAAACATTTTAACTTATATGTCTTGCAGTATTTGTTCTTTCAAGTACAGCATGTCAATAAAGTTGTCGTTATTATTACTATTATTATTATTATTAGAGACTAGTATTAGAGACTATATCATTAAATATCATTACTAACATTCTTTATAGTTTTACATGTCTTATACACAACTTTTAATGTTTAAATTTCCATCTCATAAACAATTCAATAAATATTTTAGAACTCAATACTCAACAGTAAACAAACTTGTTATAAACATTCAATAAACGTACTATTTTCACCAGGGCTCCAGCTACCGAAAGTTTTACCCGCTGTCAATCGCAACGAACGTTTCTAACAGCTTGATGTATGCGCTCCACGAAAAAGCATTGTACGTTCCAGTAATACTTTCCACTTTCTCTGTACACTCTCGTATCGATATACGCACGCTTGTGTAACTTATCTCGGTTTCATATTGCCGGTGCGGTATCGCAAGTTCACGTACCAGATCCCGGCGCCAATTTTATCCCATTCTATTGCCCGATAAAGAGCGCCGTCGTACGAGCCCCACTTCGATGTCAGAACGAGACGGTGTTTCCGGTTCCAATGAGAAAATCGCACCACTAAAACCATCTCGCACGACGTTACTTCCGTGCACGATCGTAAATCATGACGACAGAGACATTAATTATTTTGCTGATTAAAGCCCAAGATAAATTTCTGTTAAAATAGAGTTAGAATGTGGAGTTAATTGAGAAACATCCTGTTATCTCCGCTGGTCCATTCGTTTCTTCTATATATTCCGCGTGTTCAAGTTTAAATGGACGACTGCACAATTATAATAAAAAATGATTTCTTTTTATCGTATGCTTCAAATCTGATATGCTAGAAAATGCGAAAATAATTCTAAAAATAATTTTAAAGAAGGAAATTCTATTAAAAAAACAATTGCCAAAAATGTTTTAAACTATCATTTAATTAGCTGTATCGCTGGATATATAATTGTCCAACGATACGTTAATTAAAAAACGTTTCTACCATTTAAAATATTTTTAGAAATCTCTTCTAAAATAGAATTTTCTTATTCAAAATTATTCTTAAAATTATTTTCGCGCGGAACGTCAGTATTTAAAACGTGCAATAAAACAAATATCTTTTATTACAATTATTACCTCAAAAAAACAATAACACATATTAATTAAGCAAATATAACTTTAGGACGATATTCCCGAACATTTAATCATTTCAATTCGTAAAGAACAATTTAAAATTGAAAGGGTTAATACAGCTACGAGATTTACGGTGATTTATGATAGCCAACAGTAAAAGCGAGTATTATTTTCGCGACATTCCACGCGACTTCCATATCGAAAACTCGTTCGTCGCATGCTCAAAAACAATTCGCACGGTCGTTTGCTATCGCGGATACCGTTCAAGTAACCATGCTAGTGGAAAATTGACTTCCATCGGATTAAGCGATGGCTAGAAGGCTGCAGGGCCGTAGTTTTCCCCAGGAAAGCTAGCTAGTTGGTTACTCGGTCGAATCTCCGGGATAGGATGTTCCTGACCTCGGCGTTCCGCTAGCGAAATATCCGTCTCGGCTAAAATAAATTTATCCAGCGACGCGGCGAGCGACTTTTCGAGCCGACGACGTCGTCGAAAACGCGCCACTAGCACGAAAAAAATAGAACGAGGGTGTTTCGACTGAGTCTTACACCGATAAAAATTCGCGTACGCTCGTCCCTCGAATGAAAGTTGGGAAACGCGTTGACCCGTTGCTGGCCGGATGCGCAAGGTCGTTTACGCATATCGCACGTCCCATATAGGGTGAGCAGGGATACGATCGTACGCGCGGATGGAACAAGGGTGACGTTTATGGAGCGGTATGTTTATAGATGATAACGTGTTTTCACTGCTCAGTATGTTTGGGGTAATTTACTTTCGTATCACGCTGTCCCTTGCGTACGCGTTACAGCCAGGACAAAAGCGTATTTTTAACAAATTTGATTTATGTAACTTTTTGTAATTTATAACGCGTCGCACATACTGTAACGAATTTACAAAGAGCGAGAAAATAATTTACTTGAGATTGCTGTATGGACGGCAAGATCTACTGAAATATACATAATTACAGGCATGGAAAAATATTATTACACAGAAAAGATGAGTTTGTGTGTGTATGTACGTGTACTAAAATATCTAATTTTTCTAGATATAGGTCTTCCTCTTTCTCCTTTACTCTGTTGCGTTCCAACATATAGTGTTTCATTTCTCGTAATATAATAATCATTGTAATTATTCTTATTTAATATTGTCCATTCATACATTTAAGAAAAGTTAACTAGATTTTAATACATATTTCTTTGAATAATATTAAGTAAACATTTACTTACAGTAAATAAATATTTACTTAATAAAAAATTACAGTTAAATCAAATTGATAGTTTTTGTATCAAATAAATATATGTTTATATTTAATAAATATTTTCTTACAACTATTCAAACAAATTTTTATTTATTAAAATTTAGAATTTTTTCAGAGTATGTATTCGTAGTTCTCTGGCTTTATAACAGCTATTACTGTCCATCTCGCTATTTGCTAGCACTTTCATCTGTATTTTTTTTGTAATTTTCAACATTCGCCATTAAATCCCATTTATAAGTTGCAGGCAAATAAAGTTAATAATAATAATAAATCAACATAAATGGTGGTGGTAATGATGATAATGATAATAATAACTTTATTTGATCAAAAATAATTTTGTTATACCATCAAAATAATTATATAAAATGCTCAAACTATAATGTCAAAACTTTTGTAGCATTGCTTATTATTTTGACGGTTTAACAAAATTATCTTTAAATTCATATTTAGCTAAATTTTTAGATATTTCAGCAAAATCGTTCTTTCTGTGCACAACTAAATTATATCTAAGAATATCCTAAATAATCGGAAAGATACTGGTATTAAAATAGCCTTAACAGGTGTTGCGCTTCGTGTTCACTCGCGCTGGAGGAGAAACAGAAATATAAACGTTATGAACGAATGCGCTCCATATATCTCGGATAATCGTAAGTTAGCCGCGCAACGACGGTGAACGGGGCGGAGGCGATTCCAAGCCAGGAATTCCAGGATCCGGCTTAGCTGGTTGTTGTTTATCAGCCGTTGTGTCGCACGGACTCCCTTTAAGCCCGGTTGGACTCGTTTCCTACGGTAGGTTCCACAAACGCGACCCCATCCCTCGAGAACCAACCGCGAGAACGAAAGTCTGTACGAGTATATTGCTGGTCTACCATGGCGTCTCCTTAATATTATTTCCTTATTTATCGAATCCGTAAAATAGACTTGCACGCGAGAATTCCCAGAGAAATGTTGAATAACAAGATCGAAACCGGACACGGAACGCAATCCATTTGTATGGAAATGAGCACTCTCATATTGACGAGAATTAACATAAAGTGTAAAGAAGGTAACGCTCGCAGCGATAGAACCTGTTTAGGTTCGGGGATTAAAATTAAAACTTTTGATGCGGCTTTTCCTCCGTGAGTAATAACTGGGAAAATTAACGTGGTAGCGCCGCGTGGTAAGACCGACGTCAGCTTAGAAGATGAAAAACTTACGTTACGTCCTGAGGATTAATCTTTCCTATGGTATCATAGATTAAGAGGTTTCCAGAGAAGTACCGGATAAATGGGACGCGAACGAGTGGGCGAGCAAGCGAGTCGATACGAGTGCACGAGCCAAACGGTCGGACCTCGAGACGCGCTCATTATAATGAAGTCATTTGCGTGTTCCTCGAAGTGAATCCGAGAGGAATGAAGCGCGCTATGTGTAAGTTCGTCCAAATACCGTAAAGAGGGATGGAAGAACGGGATAGAAACGGGACTAGCTCGCTGCTGCCGGAACGACTAATTTCACCCGCCGCTTCTCATATAACAAACAACCGACTAGCGTTGTTCTCGTAGTTGAGAAAACTCACTTCCACTTTCCCGTAGAAAAGGAGGCGAAGTAAGGGCGGTTACGGGCATGAAGGATCGGGGGGGCAATCCTCGCATCACTGCGACACCTGCGGCCCTCATGGGCGGTGCGGTTTCCGCAACGAGTTCTTGCTTCCCGATTAGATTCCCATAATCCGATTTACAGAAGTAGAAGCACACTGTAGAAAGTGCTATAGAATAATTAAATGGTTCCGCAAAGCAAACGTATACGCTCTTAATAAAAAGTCAATCGATATCCTTAATTAATTAATTATTGATTGATCAGAATAAACAGAGCGTGCAATTTACCCTTCGTCCATCGACTCTTTGGTCAATACAAAATTTTTCTTGGCGAAAAAATAGAGAGAGATTTCTATTTATCGAGAGTTTTCAATTTTCTACCTCTACTAAATTCAATATTAAATTAACATGAAATTTATTTGAAAAAAAAAAAATTAAGAAGCAAACCTTTGAAGCTTATATCTAGGAAGCCCTTTTCAATTAATTTATGATTCAAAAGTTATTGATCTCTCGTTTTTCTGAAGAAGTTTCAAAAGCAGTCCAAATTACCAGCATATATATAAATATTGATATGACATATTCTACATCAACTCATTTCTGAGTAATTAGAGCAAGGAATTTTCTCGGAAAGTCCCGAAGTTCCGTAGATTCTCGCGGTGTGTCCATGAGGTAACCGCTCCGAATAGAACCATACCACCGATGAACGTAATTCGCCGTAGTTTCAGCAATTTCCAAATACGATGTCGGAAGGTCTTGTAGACCTTGGTTCCCTGACCGAAAGATCTTGACGCTACGATAATCCGATGTTACGGCACGATCTTAGAACCGCAGCAAAGGCGCCGTGATAGAAACGACTGTTTTGGGAGTTGCGAGAGCTGGGACGTAGACAGCAAACTTCATCGCTTAATAGTATTAAGTTGTAACGCCACACGGTAAGACACCGTGTTTCGCTTGAATTTAATTTCGACACGAAAACGCGACGACGGCGAAACGCCATGCATTGTGGTCGCTTAAAATCAGAAGTCATCGAATTGCGGGCAAATCGATTCACGACGAAATTATCGCTAATAAAAACTGCTAATAGAAAGCATTTTGCTCGAATAAAATTTCGTTTATTCGATTATATTGTTAATATTCGCTTATAAATTTATAGCCTCCTGTATTCTAGGTATTTTTTGTCCAGCTACCAATACGCTTTTTTCCTCCCTGTACTCCCCTTGGCATAAGCTAATTGCCATTCTGCGCTGTGCAGCTCGCAAAAATAACATCTCCATAAATTAAAGTACTTTGACATTTATGGAAAATTTTTCATTCGCCAGCGGCGAAAAAAATTTTTTTTTAATTTACACGGCCGCGAAATAACTGCGTAACATTAAAAATGGGCTGCGTGTCGAAAATTTTGATGTTGGCACTAAGCCATATATAATTTTGCACTTCAATTATGTCTGCCAACGCAAGCAATTCGTGCAGCGCCGCGGCTTCGGGTCGGACTCGCGGTAGATGAAAATCCTTATTAAACAGCGAAGATAACGGGAATTACAATTGCGCCGTTGGTCGAATTTACATTCCGGACTTGTCTCGCTCGACTAGCATTTACATGCAGTAGCGTTTGACATGGAATATAATCTCGAGAGACGACGTGTCGCGTCGCGGCGGTTAAAGTCACCCTCGGAAAATAATTTCACCTGACGATACTGGTTCCGCCGGATATCCTTCATCCTTCCTAATCAGGTCGGACACTTTTCACACCGAGTAAGACCGCGGTGCAGTCATAAAGCGAGCTTCAGCTTGATCATGATTGATTGAAACGTTGAAGTCGTTATCGCGACATAGAACGTATGTGAGAAAGGCCGGGCGTGTCCGGCACGCGAGAAGGAAAAAAAACGGGATCAGCTTGTGCCAATCGGCGCGATAATCATGTAAATAATATCTTTTTTTCGTATCGCAAGTCACGTTGCATGCACGCAACGAGATAGACGTATTCGCTTGCACGTACGTCGTACACCGCGACGTGTCAGCGCGCAGATTAAGAGCTCGGCTCTTAAGCCAGTAGATTAACGCGGAGTTAATTCAACTAATTGCATTTCGGGGGGAAAAAAGCACATGATTCAGCACGGTCAGTGGATTAATACGGTATTAATCAGAGTAATTGCATATCACATGGCGGCTGAATTACATGAATCGTCCCTTCCTGCGATACGTTACATAATCACGTTCCCTTCCCACTGGGAGTTATGATGATATATTTTCTTTTCGCGTGACGAATCTGGACGCTTCGCCTTTTCACTCTTACTCCCTGTTAGGTATGTTTTTGCCTTCTTCCTCTTTTTCTTTCATGTATTCCACGACAAAGTCGACATCGTGGCATACCATTACGAGGTATCGATTCGCAACGGATATCGCGCTATTTATAAAAGAATGAAGAAAAGAATGAAGTATATAACGAACGTCGACGGGGTCACGTCGGAATACCTGAGGATGATCGATCAATTTTACGATATAAATGTCTCATCACGTAGTGGGTACACGGCGCGCGTGTTGAACATTAGTAATATTTTATAGTGCTTATATTTAACGATCGCGTGCTTTAAATGGAAATAAGAAAATATGACAGATATCAAGCAACGTCGTGTTGTCTGGAAAAATCGATACATACGTCGGATTTGTTATATGTTCACAATTAGCACATTAAGTGGCTTTAATGGCAATAACCGTCATGGCCGATAGACATCTCGCATCTTGCTTGAAATTCCGTTGGCTGCACGTTACATTTCCATGATGACTGTAGCCATTAAGATTATTACACGTAATTACATGTTAAATATTAATGTTCTCCTGTGTAATGAAATTCGTTCTTTGAATTTAAACATTTCATTTGTTAAGGTTTATGAATAAACAAATGTCTGCAGCAACCTATGATAATTTTCAATTTGTGACATTTGCAATTCCGAGATGTCCAATTAATCCTTCATTATTCGCGTGGGATGTCCAGGACATCCCCAGCTAATAAATTCGTTAAATGTATATCAATACTATTTATACACATTATATATATATATAATAGAAAGCGAGAGGATTATGGAATATCAATGTGTTATATTGAAATAATTTAATAGATATTTACGTAACATAACTTTTGGCAAAAATTTGTTAGCCATAAAATGATACCAATTATACTGTAGATAGAAATTCTTTGAGTATGCAGACCAAATGTTATTTATAAAATAACTAAAAAAAGGAAAAAATTCGCAATTATAAAATAGAAATGGAGATGTATGAAATACCACCAATTAATAATAAATAATGAATAACCACCAATTAATGTAGTATAACTTTACACGTCGAATATATATACACACATTTCATTATCAAATTTAGTTTAATTACACTGCCGGAAATTGAAATCCCAATACCATGAAGGAGTTGTGCTAGATGAATGAAAGTTACACAGAATGTTTGTTTACATGAGTTATTATATTGATATCTATTACAAGTGAATTGCCATTCCACAAGATGACATCCGATACCTCTATGATCTGATGCATGGACGTTTAGAGGCCTGCATTCAACATAGAGGTGACTACAGTGAGTATTAAGTCGGAAGATACTTAATGTTTATATGGCGCTACACTCGTATCCTGCGAATTGTGACCTTGTAATAGATATCAATCAAATAACTCATGTGAACAAACATTCTGTGTAACTTTCATTCATCTAACACAACTCCTTTATGGTGTTGGGATTTCAATTTCCGGCAGTGTATATCATTTAAAGACCACATTCAAGGCTCCCAAGCTAGATTAAAATGATAGAATTAACCCTAGTATACTTTTCGAAATTATAAAGTAATTTTAAAAGAAAGAATTCTAAAGAACAATAAAGAATACATAAGATAAAAATATATCAATTAGTGAACCATTAGTGAAATAATCTAATTAGTAGACGAAATAATAAAAATTTCAAATATTCGGTTTTTAATGATATATGCAACTCTAAATAAATTCGTTGTTTATAAAAATTTAATAAGACGAATTTATTTAGAGTCGTTAAAAGCTCAATGTTTAAAATTTTTGCTATTTCATCCAATAATGGTCATGTCCATCAAATGGTATATTTACCTTACCCGTAAAATTGCCTGCTATCTGCAAAACTAAAATGCAATTTTTATGTCGCAGTAAATACCAACAATCAATGTTATAACGTCTAAACAGACTGTGAAAAAGTAATTTAATTGTTAAATTAATTATAAGTTGATTAAACAAGACATCATGATATTCTTTTATTTGTTCCATAACTGCCTTTCTTCTATATTTAACGCAAATTGTTTCACAATTTGGTAAAATTTTGCATTTATCTTTATCTAAAGGATTAGCATGTTATCAATTTTTATTTAATTGTATAAATCATCAAAGAGAGCAATGAAAACTGAGATATAATATTGGAGTGTCAAAAATAATCTACACGAGAAATTATGTTTAAAAAATCACACGAGTAATGTACAATTAATAAAAAAAGGAAACGACGTAAAACAGAGCGACGGTGCAAATTTAACATCGCGATCTAAATCGCACATCTATTTTAAGTTTTAACGTATTCGAAAAATTACAACATCTCCCGAATCGCAAAATTCGACAAGCATTTTCGACATTTTATTTTCTCTAACTTCACCGCTTTAGCGCGGGATGTAAAAACGCGAATTTATCGCGCGGTTCTGCCAGCGGAGTTGGCAGTGGTCGTGTGAAAAATGAACACCGCGTATATGCCGGTCGTTATCGATTGTATCGAAAGTGTAAAAACGTAAACCAGCCACGAGGGACATTCTTTTATCGATGTTCCTATCACGATGGGATTCTACAGTCCGAAAGTATTTACCGGATTTTGTGATATTTACGTCTCTCTCGTCTCGAAACGGAAATCGCAACTGAGGATAGTAAGAGGTAACTTTAATGAGAATCTCTCGAAGCTTGAAACGAAATGTCTTCTTGCGGAGTAAAACGAACGATGCTATAAATGAGTAATTTTTACACAAGTATTCGCTATACTTGATATCCTCGGTAATATCAAGGCAAAGTTAAGGTGCATTCACATGCAAGCATCAAACAGCAAAAGCAGCAACTAGAGGCCTAGATACCAGAGATACGACATTGCGTCGGTTGGGTTAGATCGTCATCGCTATTTTAATTCAGTATAAGTACTTATAACCATAAGATGCCTTTTTATGTTGACGCTCCACGCTCGTTTTCAGCTATTTTCAACGTCAAAATAAATCACAAGATCGAAATTGACCCTTGATATTCGCTAATTTTTATCACGTGACTTATTTTGAAAATGAGCGCGTCGGCATGAAAAGGCATCTTTATAAGCTGATGACAGCTGAAGCATTACATGAGGAAAATTAAATTGTTAGAAAAAGAAAAAAGTATAGTACGTACTTATAGTATGTACTTAATAGTATATACATTATACGTACATACATTATTAGATTCTATACGTAGAGTCCTAGAACTCTAATTATACGCAGTAATGAATTAAAATAGCGCTTTAATCACATGATTTAGACAGCCTATCAGACCATACCCTTCAATGTCGCATCTCTGTTATCTAGGCCTCTAGCAGCAACCAATCAGCGAGGCGATAAGTGCAGTGACGTAAAAATATTTTTTACATCACTGCCTGTATTGCTCCGCTGATTGGTTGTTGCTTCCGCTGCTTGAAGCTTGACGCTTGCATCTGAATGCACCTTTAGTTCCGAATCCATCGAGTAAACTAGCATCGTTTCATGTCAGCCGTCCTGTCAAACAGAGAATACGAGAATTTCCAGTGAGATTCACGATCAACATTACGCGAATTGTCATACCCATGTCATTGTTATCGAGCTCAGATCCTCCACGATAATTTGGCCTCGTGCCGACGACAATCGTACAATAAAATCCTGAGAGTTGCAGCCGATGCGACAGTAATAATCTCAGAGACGATTACCATTACCGTGAAATTGCCAGGCTAATGCAGTCGGTCAATGCGATCCGCCGGCTGGTTGGCATAATACCTCCGTATTCCTGCTGTTGCTAATTAGAGTTGAGACGGGCATGGCTTTAACGAGTGATGCAAGGCACCGGGAGTTAATGCGCCGGCTTGCAAATGGAACCGTTAATTTCTGTCGCTGCCTGTCACGGCTGACACACCGCGTTGTGCCTCGACGAATTACAGAGTTGTCCCGTTACCGGACAGCCCGTGATAGTCAAACACGGTAAAATGAGAAATATATCCTGATTACGTCTTTTTTTTATTGCGAGGTGCGTTCAAAATTACGCTAACAGTATTGATGCAAAAGTAGTTCTGCGCAAGAATCGTTCGTATCCGGAGAAAATGCGAGGTCGACACTCGCGAAAACTGACTGTTTTCTCGCGAAGACACGATTTTATTGACTCATATGACGTGTTTAGTCGGAAGTAATCCATAATGGTCGATTATTCAACATTATTATCTAACGAATCGTTAACATGGATGACAAATAAAATATTCATCGTATTCGTCAATATAATAGACATAAAAAAGGGATACAATAGCGAAGTTCATATTTTCAAAAATATAGATGTGGATTTAACACACTACGCGAAATTAATATAATTTATTAATTTATTACCATATTTATAATTACTATCCCGGGTTCACAAATCGATTTAAAATCGACTAATTTTGAAAACCGTTTGATTTGATATCTGCTAGATATTCTATTGATCTTCGAAAGAAGATCGACATTTTATCGATGCTACATTGATAAAAAAATCGATCTTCTTTGAAGATCAATAGAAAATATAGTCGATATCAAATCAAACGGTCCGAAAAATCAATCGATATTAACTTGATTTCTTGACTTATGAACTAGGGTATAGTTATAATTTTTAATATGTTGATTGTTGATGTTGATATAAATGCTATCATGGTGTAGATTTAAACATCATACAGTATTTATCAATATTATTTTTACCGTGTTGATCTTGATATAAACACATGTAGACACCAACATAACGTGAATTGAACACTATATGTTTTTATAATTTACACTGTGTTGGTGTTAATATAAACATCAATTTAGTATTATACCTATCTTCTAAATTTTTTGGAGTAACATCTCATCCCAAAAGAATTAAAATACTGCCACTATTGAAAAAGATTGAAAAAGTTGCACACTTCAATAAGAGTAACAGATTTTCGTTTTTTTTTTTTGAAGTGATACATTGCAAAGGAAAGAAATCTCATTCCTTTTTTGGAGTGTAATTTCACCCCAAAAGTATTAAATCTCCCTTCAAAAAGATGAATCTTTCTTTAAAAATCTCACAACAAAAAAGAGTTGAAATCTGCTATTCTTATTCAAGAGTACAAATTTCTTTGTTTTTTCAATAATGGCAGTATTGTAGCTCTTCTGGGGTGAGATTATCCTCCAAGAAATTTAGAGAGTATATTTAATATCCTAATCGTTAATTATAATAATTAAAATTATATTAAATCCTAATCGTATTTTTTAGAGTACAAACTTTATATAAATCCTATAAAATTTTTTAACGAAACATTATAACCATTTAAATAAACAATTAGCAGCTAACTATTATGCAGCCAACTATTCTGCAGAATTGCAGTCATTTCGTATTAAGCTACAGTAGTCAAATGCAAAGAGCAATATTTCCAATAACAGTTTGCAAGTTGCTCGACCAAGCAGGCCAACAATTCGTAAAATACACGGCGAATTTCGTTCTCGCTGTCCCCGGGAAGCGAACTGAGAGAAAAAGGAGAATGCGTAACACAATTAAAGTGTTTCCCGCCGGGAGGGTGTGGCGACAATCGGTCGGTTCCCGGGAAGTGGGTCAACTTTCTGCAGAAACATGTACCGCTGGATGATATCTATCTTGCTGGCTGCACGATCCGAATGCTCGCAATCGAAAACTTATGCCCGTTTCTAGCAATATAGATTAACTTTAATCTCGGTTCAACTTACTCTTCATCTTTTTTTTAGTTCTTAGAACTAGATAAAGATGAGTTAGTTGAACTAAGATTAAAATTAAACTACATTGGCAAAAATGGGCATTGCAGTTAGATATCAAAGGAGTAATGATATCCCACCCAATCCCTTAAGTTAAACATTTTATTATTTTTAACTTCTAGTATGCAAAATGTAAATCAATTCACTTCTGTGATTAGTTTCAAAGTAAACAACGTCCATATTAACATATGTATTGTACGTATGTATGTATATCTATCAACTTGGTGTAGATTTAACCCATGGACATGGATTTAACATAATTTAAACATGATATACTCGTATAATATTGAATAGGAGCAGTATTTCTATAAGTCGCCTATTCTATATATAATATTGAATAGGCGACTTATTGAAAAATTAAAAATAACTCAAATTCGATATATAATTCGACATTATGAATTATTTAACGGTGGGTGTTTTCCACAAGAATCGTAGCTAACATGCAGTGTAACACACAGTGAATTATTACATCCTTATTTGCTAATGTTAAACGAAGATGACAAGATCACTGTGCTACACTGTGTCACTTGCTGGAAAGCATCAAGTGTAGAGCTGGAGAGTCTCTCTTACGCTGTGGAAGAAGAACGGCAAAGGATAGAAATACAAGTGAAAAGTCGATCGGATGTCAAATGGGAATGAAAAGGATGGCCATCCGCGGCGAGATAAACAAGAAGTTGGGGCAAATCCATCCTTATAAATCAGGAGACAATCGATGCTGTCCTCGATGTCCCTCCCTTTTTTTGTCGCCCAAGACCCACGCTCTTTTCCTCCGTTTTTCCCGGCGTTCTGTCCCACGTGCGGCATCTACAAAGCGGAATCTTTATCGCAGCTCTTGCCTTTGCGCGTGAGCTATCGGGATTTGGGAAGCTCGTAAGATAGCGATCCCTCCGCAGGACGTGCAGCATGAGGCGTTTTCGAAAACCCGATGATCGATAGAATGAACGAGGCGCTGAGGATCGTCGGGAATAATTTAAACTCACCTCGGAAGCTTTATAATTTACATTTGACTCCTATGCACATATATATCGAATCGATTTACGCTCGAGTTAAATTAAACGTAAGGGGGTTTCAGGTCTCGCCACACGTTCTAAAATTAACGGCAAGACACGTGAAATTTACGACACGGCACAGCCATGAGAAGTGAAAGAAATCAACGAAAGTGTGTATTCTCATTCTCTAAATCTACAGCTATTCTTCCATCAGTCGTATTGCTACCGCGTGGATAATAAATACTTTATCGCCGAAATAACAGTGCAAAATACGACCGTGCAAAATACGACCGTGCAGCACAATGAATGCCCATATTTACTCGTTCCTTGAGAAGTGGAATGAATAACAATTCAGTCGATTCAGTGAATGACACGACAGGTTATTTATGTCGACGGCTTAATAACGGCGACAAGTTCATGCTGAAATTTTCGCAAATCATACTTAACATTTGTCAAGTTACACATTTTTTTCCTAGAAAAACATTAATCCGTCAAACATTTGTTCAAGACAGTGACGTGAAGGCGTTCGATATCACTAAACTTATTCTATTTCTAATTGAATACCATTAAATCGCTAGAGCTGAGTTGGGTTTATTAGACCTATTCACAATTATATTCTTTATGTTACACCTGCGAACGTAAATTATTATTATTGAAATAAATTTAATATTCACACATATACATCCTTTTTTATATGAGTTATGTCATTCTGATTCCTTCAACTTAATTAGTACTTTTTAGTCAACATATTAATTAAATTTCACTGCGTCAATAACTGTGCTATAGATTTTAGTGCTCTGAAAGATTAAAAATAATAATTAACATTATTTACTATTTACTCGTATATCTACTTCTAAATCACATTTAACAAGAAAATTCATAATCCGTCTCATCATAATATGAACGTTTATAACCGGCTCAATGTGCTTTCAAAGGAAAGTAATGTAAGAAATAAAATACGAGTTACACAGTTTACGACTCCATAAAAAAATCTTTATAGCAAAACGTACGATGACGCGCCACACTACAAGTCACACAAGTCTCTTCTTAAGATTTATTATTTATTGCGGGTGCAAGTCCATTGTCGTAACACCTAAAATTGAAGTCAAGTCTTCGTTTTTTGCCGTTCTCCTCCGTTTCATAAAATAGAAGGTATCCTTCGTTCCTTACGGCCCTCGAGGCGATGGAGAAACGCCGCGAGCTATTCGATCCATCCCTCGTAAAGCTCGCCCTTTTATCCGCGGCCCTTTGGAGAAACCGATCAAGCGCTCAGCTCTTAAAACAGAGAGAACGGATCGAGAGAACCAATTGGCTTCTGCTGTCTAATAATCGAGCTTCCCGCTGTCGACCATTCGTCGAATAGTGCATTCGTTGCGTATCTATCGGTGGAGTTACTCTCGTAAAAAAAAGGGAGGGCGAACACGATGAAAACGCTCGTAACGAAGAGAAGAGAGTGAAGTTACAGAGGACGGAGCAAAGAGTGCTCTCAATAACGGCGAGCTCGATCGACTCGTTCGCCACGCCGGTTAAAAGTTGCAAATTACGCCGGACGCTCGGTGATTTACGTGCAATAATTCCTGCGTATTATCTTCCGAAAGAGATGATAGCTAACTCCACTAACGCAAAGCGAGTTTATTAATCATTAGTTAATACTGTAATCATTTCGATCTCATGTTGATATTTCCATCGTGGTATCACCGACACTATGGCATCGAATGTAACATAATAGGTACATTAAGAGAAATGTTTTCTAATTCGGCCACTGGAATATTTATCTTATTATGACACACAAAATTAATGAAATTATGAATACATGTGAAATTATGAATATTATAAATACATGTTCTATATAAATTCTAAATAAAAAAGCTTAAAAGCTACTATAATAGTAATTGTAAATTAAAGTTTTATATTTTAACTAAATGACATGTTTATTTATTAACGGTTAAAAATTTTAATTTGTAACGTAAATTTTAATCTTAGGCTCGTAGCCCTTTTTATTTCGATTTCTTAAAATGTACCTTAAATATTCTACCTCACTTTAGAATTTAAAATAATTAATTCTATAATAGTGTCAGGTATCATATGATGCGAAAAACAGATTTGAGTACGGAATACATAACCATAGACGTATATAAAATATGTATATTTGAAAATGTACATACACATATACATACAGTTCTATATGTATATAGTGACTTCAACGCGAATTATTAATTATTATATTTAAAATTAAATTCGTATATATAATAACTTTTCTTCTTCATGCTAAATTCATTTATTTTAATAGTATTTAATGATTGGCTTGATAGAATATTAAATGTTATTGTAACTTACCTTTTTAAAAAAAGGTAAAAAAAAAGTGCTAAGAATATGCTCTTCGAATAGAATCTAAGTGATACGTTACGTATCTTTTTATTATTTTAATTCAAGTAATAGTAATCTTCTTAAAAAATATTTTTATTGAAGGTTCTCTTACTCCAATCCAAGTAATGACAGTTTCAATTCCTTTGTCAAAAATTATTACTTCTTGAAAAAAATAAATGTAATTAAAAAGAAATTAAAAATGAAAACCTAAATGATACAATCTTAACTGACCAAGTTAAATTCTATTAAAAAGTAAAACCCAAGTGGTACTATCTTTGTTATTTACTTAACTCTAATTATATGTATCATTCGTATATAAGATTTGATATCAACAACTGGCACCAAGTTAAATTTCATACCAACCATACAAATAAAATAAAGAATATAATCCAAGTGGTCCTATCTTTAACTTTTGTACAATGAAACCTAAGCAGCGCGTGCACATACATGGGAACACGTACCTTTGACCCTCACGATGCGACCTGTAACGCGTCCGGTGCATGGTATGAATTCATTATGGATGCTTTCCATTTAATGACACAAATCGACACAAGCGTCGTTCTATCCTTCTCGACATTCAGAGAGTGACAAAGATAGGACGACACTTATGTTGACTTGTGTCATCAAATGGAAAGCACCCTTATGTTAGCCCGAGGAAGTGGCACCGGGATACGCTGTGCAGCGCCACGTAAGCACACCGATACGGAAAAGAAAATACCTTTGTACGTGTGAGACACATAAATTATTCGCGCCGATATCGCTAAAACATCTCATTCAATACTTTAATTTTATTCAGAATTAACTGTTTATCTTATTGCAAATGCAAACTTTTCATTTTATTTTGGATATACTAAAATTTCTATATAAAAAATTATCATTTATTGACGTCGATAGAAGACAATTAAATTAAATGAAAAGTTTAGAATATGAGAAACTATCACGCTACTATATAGCTTCTCATATTCTATATCTCATATTCTCTTCATTTGGCCTATATGCTCCTTATTATTTTTGACGTAATTCGAAGAGCTAATTACTATTATACTTGTTTATCATGTAGCATTGTTATTTTACATAAAAAGATGTGAATAAAAAGTTTAAAGATGTTTATCAACATTTTATTGAAAAGTCAACAATTAAACCATAGTTATAATGCAAATAATTGTTATTAAATGACGAAAAAAGATTGTTATTATTGACAGAATTTTTTATCATAAAGTTTCGATTTTTAATGTTCCGATTTTTCATCAATAATTCTCAAAATACATAAATGAGCAAAAACATTTAGCATAATTTAATTACGAGAATTGCGAATATTTATTCGACAGATAAATAATAAACGTACAAATCGCTTTGTCATTATTATTTTCTAACTTAGTTTTCAAAAAGTTCTTGACCATTTCCCAATTTTCGCAATCAAAACAATAATTTCTAAAGCACCGAATATCCGTCATCGATAGCTTGGCGCGCAGGGACTGCCTGGCAAGCGTACATATACGAGATATACATATACGAGATATACATATAAGTATGCATATATATGCACATTTGCAGAAGTTGCACTATAAATGGCGGAACCAATCAAAGAAGAGAACACTATCCGTTCCAATCTCCCTTGATTCTCTCTGTCCGATCAGCGCCTCTAGCGCCATCTAGCACCAAACGGTGCAGCCGTACATTCGGAGAGTAGGTCGACGACAATGACGACGTATCTGAATCTGAAAAGTAGCAGATCCGGACTTTGCGTCGTAATATCTCCGCTTGTAGAGTATGTAGAGAAAAAAAATAAAAGCACGTATAATACAATCGGAGTGTAAGCTATCGATTAAGCGTACTTAAAACTCGATCGGGACAGCCGAGTTGCACCGGATCGAGATCCGATAATCTCGATCCGGTGCAACTCGCCAGCTCGCATAAAGGAGCACGACAATGTCTCGTGCCATATCTTAGCGCCGAGACACTACCGTGTCTCCAGACTAGATTAGAATATAGTCGCTGTAAACGCAAAATTCGATGGCTCCAACATATCGATTGCTGTATCACAGCATAAACGTTGCATCGACTATGCTGCTAGCAACGTTATTCACTCAACGGAAGTGTCTATCAACGGCATCGATGGAAACGGCGGGCACCCTATATCGGACAAAGCGAAATTTGGGCATGCATTTTGCATGGAGGGGCTAAATTATGGCCGGTCAGTGCAGTATCCAAGACGCCGCGCGACCGCAGGCGAAATCGAATTTTGCATATCTTAGTAGTGGCATAACTAGCCGATCGTAGCTGGCGAATAGACGATAGACGTCAGATATTAACGGACTGCATACCTTAATGCTTTATGTATAAACTGCCTGCACAGAGAGAGTGCCCTATAATAGCAAAACTTGCTTATAATCATCAGTCATAAGACCAAGATAAAAATTTGTTCTCACACAATAGATAATTGCTCTATTATATAATTGATAAAATAATAAACACCTGGGAAATATATTATTTATTTTGTTACTTGTTTTATTAATAAGAGATTGGACCATTATATGCTATTAATACCATTCTATTCTTGTTAGAAATCACCCAATACTTGAATATGATAGTTATATATCACAATGGAATGTTGTACTATTCTTTTAGTACATCATTTAATTACTGATATAAAATAAATTTTATATTGAAGGAAGAAATCTTCTTCTCACTGATTTATTTTCTAAAATTGTTCTCTGTTCTTCAAATCTTTAATATCTTTCCTGATTAATATGCAATCGCCTGATTTAAGTATCATTTTTGAAAAGCAAAATGAGAAAAAAATTTCCTTTTACAATACCTTTTAAACAAAAAAAAATGTAAGACAAATGTTGTAATGTGCAGCAATTGCAGCGCTGCCATCCAATTATTACAGAAAAAGTAAAATAGTAACTACTTTGTGACGGGAAAAAAGGAAAAAATAGTAAAAGTAATCAGGCATTAAAATAGTATAAACCAAAGTAAGATTTTTTATCAAATTTTCAGAGTAATTAAATAAATTTAAGTAAAAAATAGGAGTAAAAAATATTTACTCTTATTTTAATTGATCTATCTTTGGATAGCCTATACATATAGCAATTTAGTTTCACATCTATTTAAAACTTAAAAACGATAAATTTAACACTGAATCAGTACTCATAATCAGATATCAACAGTGCGATTCGCAGTAAGCAAATAACAATTATTATATTACAACATTATGTGAATAGAATGCTTATATTTTACAAATCTCATGTAAGCTCAGGAAAAAAGATAACTATTATAATAACCATTTTGAACAATAATGACTTTTTAGTGACTTGTCAGACAAAGAATGACAAAAAGGTTTAAATGACTGGATGTGATTGTTATACTATTCCAACAAGGATAGAATCTATTAAAGACAAAAAGCCAACTTCTTATTAATAAAACAAGTAGATAATATATTTCTCAGGTGTTCACATTACTTTGTCTATCCCCTGTATAAAATAGAATAAAAAAACAAATAGAATGCCTATGTGAACTTCTGCAGAAACTATAATGCATAATAAATATATTCATAAGCGATGAAATACAATTTTCGTATGCAATTAGGATGTACTTACCAAACAAAGTTAAAAATAAAATATAACGAAACAACTGCGAATCTACATTTTACTTTTAACTTCGTTTGGTAAATACATTCTAATTGCACACACACACACATGCGAATTGTATTTTATCGCTTATGAATATATTATTTACGCAAAGGGGCTCGTAGAGGCATTTTATTTGTATTCGATTTATTCTTGAAGTCTCGCAAATGTTATTATTTATTTTATTTCAATAAAATTAATAGATAAGATGAGACACCATAATTAGTATTATTTTTTTTACGTTAAACGTTAAATATCTAGCTCTTAAAATTTATCATTAACTACCTCGAAAACAATGATGACTTTTTCTAACAAGTATCGAATTCACTAGTCGTTATATTCAACGATTTTTCACATATATATATATTCTCACGTATTTTAACGTTTCAATTTTTTCGCGGACAACTGAAATGTTTTTACCGCTTCGCGATCATTATGAGGAAAGGAGAGCAGGTCTTTGTGACCTGCAAAGCTAAAATGGCTACCCAACGAGCAGCGAATCGTCGAGTAATTGCGTTCTCATCGTGAAAACGGTGGTTACAGCAAAAACCCAGTTAGAGAACGCTCGAAACCAATCGCCGAAGACGGAACGCTTTCTCCGGTTTAGCAATTAAACTTCCGGTGAATCTCGGCATTCGGCGCGTTATTAAACGTTTTCTCGTGCTGAAGCCCACTATGATTACGTTGCAACGGCCACTTTCGGAAGCTGCTGTCCGCGTAAGAACATCGACCAGGAAACAATTAGATCAGCGATTTCTACACTGATACACTTCACCCGTGTCCGCACTTGGAACGTATAATTGGCAAAACACGAGTAATCGCAGTAAGCGAGCGTTTTTGTAAAACGCTCTATGCGAAAGAGCTAATTATTACTGAATATTCATATCCATCAAATATAATTTCTTATCAAGTGAATATAAACGATAAAATTATACAGTCGCCATAAAATTGCGTTAAATATTATTAATAGATCAATTGAAAATTTATAGATTTGTAGTCAGAGTAATTTTCCATCTACGTCAGTGCTTGTTGTTAAACGACAAGCACGAGTTTTTTATTTCTTTCAAAAAACGATTCGTTTTTCCACGTTATTTGCAGGAGTGATCAATGAGCGCCTTTCAGTGCACTTTTTTGTAGCCGAGAATAAAACGTATATATTGAAGCGCAGCTCTTTTCAATGCGTTTATTTTGATATTATATAGAAAATCGAGGCTAAATATTTTTCAGCGTACTAACTGTGAAAATATCGGGGCAAGCATTGAGTGTGAGAGTGAGCGATAATCCCGCGACTGTGAATCACGTGAATCAGCGTAGAATTTTCAATCCCGTAGTGTGCGGCGTCGATCAAGAGGATCTAACGTTTCGGGCGGGCTTCCAATCTACAGTCCATTTACCGCAGATGATAGTAATTCGGTAACCACAGAATATACCAACGATTTACCCGAAGCGACACCGTAATCGCTCGTGGAATCACAAAGAAATCCTCTACAGCGTCCTGTAGTCGCTTATAAAATATGACTTGGTACCCGATAAAATGTTAACAGAGCTGTGCTCTATAAAGCAGTCTTCTATCGTGCTCAATTACCGAATTAAATGAAAAATACACAGAAAATTTTTGCTTTTAAATATCAAATCAAAGAAGTAATAATAACTCAAAGCTTTGAGTTAAATAACATCTTGTTATTTTTAACTTCCATGTGTATCAAAATGTAAATCAGCCCATTTCTGTTGAATTACTTAGTTGCGAAGTAAACAATATCTGAATTAATAAACTAAATTTAGTAAATAAAATAATTTTAATTCACTAAATTATTTTTTATTCCTTATTCTCTGTTATCAGTTTCTCATGTCATCTGTAAGAATGATGCCGTTACTAAACATCAAGAAAACGCACGCTTCACTTCAAACGGATTTTTCTCAAAACTGCATTTTCCGAGACGGTGTACACGATAACTCAAAAAGTTTTCCGATTAACTTCAAATTTTAATTGAATATTCTTAGAAGCATTCTCTATCGTCTGACGTAGAGTTTTTGCAAAATGTTATGCAGTTTTTTTTAATCGACGATTTCTTTTTACAAAAAATTGCAACTTTTTTTCAAACCATCACCATTTCCAGAGAAATCGATATTTCAAAAAATCCCTACGTCAGACGATAACCATACCAGTGTAAATGATGTCACTTTTTTTTAGTTTTCATAGGTTGCATCGTTTTGCCGAAATCGTGTACGCCGCTTGAGCCCGTCTCACGAAAAGTGTTCCCATGATTGGATCAGAAAGCCGCCATTTTGTTCCGTCACAAAAAGATCATTTATAACAATTGAAACGCAATTTCATTAGAGATTCATGTCAATTTAGTATGAACCATATTGTATAAACCAGTTTGTAAGAATTAAGATAAACTGAAGGTTAGTAGCGCGCGTTTGTAATGGGCTAGTTTAACACAAAATACTCAAATAACATAATCTGACATTACGTCAAATTAACACTCAAGTATATTGAAAATCCAACACAAAAATTTTAACAGAAATCAGTTTTAACAAGAATGTAAAATGTCTTTATTATTATATGTACACAAGCGGATAAACGTGCTTGAGAAGATTATGTATCTTCTCTAAACGCAGCATCACCGCGATTTGTATATTTACCTTATTATGATCAACCCGTCTCCCCAACTTTCGTCTTTGCGTCTGGTAAATTCGAAAGCAGTCGTAACTCGTATTGTGGTTTCGTGCTGCGCAAGAGACCGTATTTCTTTGATCAAGGTGCCTGACAGTTACGGCACAATTAAACAGACATTTCCATAGAGCTTTTGTTATAAGATATAAACTATCAGAGAGTTTGAGAGCGACATCGTGAGCTTCTATCTAACGTACGTCTCGTCAACATCGCCAAGAAATCAAATAACTCCTGCGTCCAACTAGCTCAACAAATTTTAGTTTTGCAGCTCGAGAATTTCGTACTTACGTGACTAGAATGCACTATCGTCGTTTCCTCAAATCTCCCGACAACCGCCCACGGCGTGCAAGTGTTCCAATCGTGTCGCTCGCATTAATCTCAGTATCGAAGTTCCAGAGCGTTACTTCGCGCAGGATCGCATTATATAAATGCGAAAGCCACAGAAACACAAGAATTGATATGTTGCGCGGGCAAAATTCTGATGTCTCATAAATTATACAATTCACTAAATCATCAAAGCTGTAAAACAATGTCGAAGAAGACTTTAACCCGTATATCTTATACTATTGGACTTATTCAATTTACAATATGAATATTTAGTGTTTGCGAAAAGTCCCGTACGTGCCTCTAAAATATTCCTTCTCACTAGAATGCGTACTATCCCAGTAAAAATATTTCCAGAGAATATATACGCGGAAACTATGCTCGCAATATTTTAACAATTCTTGTCTGGCTTCGCCGGCAGCATCGTTTGGACGAAAGAAAAATCCATTCGGAAAATGCAAAACTTTTTAAAGAAACAAAGAGACTATGAGTTACGTAGTGCATCTTGTTTTCAGAGACTCCAGTGGGGGACCATCAGAGAGCGATGCATCCTCGGTAGAATAGTATTTACCCCATGTAAATAAACCGGCTCGTGTTTAATCATCCTTGCTTCTGCACTGTTGCAATACATATTGACATCTGCACTTTGATTGTGATATTTGTTCAGATTGTCAGAACAGAGGGGAAACGCCGCGGCTTCAATGCAGAACTCCTTCAAACGCAAGTCCAAGCGGCATAATAATTGAAATCAAAAAGATATCAGAGGCATTAAACCACGAAGGAGACAAACAGGGACAAGAAATATCTGGAAACATTAATTCGCGACGTAAAAATGAACGATTATTGAGACAAAATGACTTCGTTAATGGATGTCTTCGTGATATTGCGGTCCTCGAACGTAAGGGTGGAACTTAAACGAATAACTCGGGTCACGAGTAAAACGAAGATCTTCGCGAAACTTTAGTTTAGAAGAGAGAAACTTTCGAGCCATCGAAAGAGATAGAGAAAAAAAACAAAGTGAAGAACGTGAGGTACGAATCGATGAAGCCTTTAGGGATACCGCAAAGAGAGTAAGGTGTAAGGAAAAAGGTGACCAAGACTCGGAAGCCAGAGAGGAGACTAGAAAAGGAAGACGGTAAAGTTCAGTAGGCTCGGAAGAAGCGGATTATGCAAATCTTTGACGACACGGTGCTAAAATCGGGAAGAGATGGCACTGATAAAAAGTTTGTCCTCAGGTGAAA
The DNA here is from genome assembly GCF_001594075.2 of Trachymyrmex cornetzi. Taxonomy (NCBI): domain Eukaryota; kingdom Metazoa; phylum Arthropoda; class Insecta; order Hymenoptera; family Formicidae; genus Trachymyrmex; species Trachymyrmex cornetzi. Next base: position 519,821 of record NW_017300169.1, read on the forward strand.
GTAAGTACTAGTCGGGGATATCAGTAATTGGATTTAGCGGACTCATATATATTCTAACAAATCTCTCGCGAATCTTCTGAGGCGTCTTTAGATCGCGCTTACAGAGATTACAGACTTGTTGTTGCAAGAAGAAGGAAAATTATCCCATTTTCTAAAATGGTGCCCATAAATAATCAGTAGCGCTTGAAAAAATAAATTTTATCTATTTCATAAACGAAGAATATTCAACGGAATTCATATTATCGCTAATAATTGAAATCGATAATAATTGAAATGAGACAATATTACAAGTAAAAAAACATTTCGTATTTGTGTTGGAAACAGTCCAGTCAAATTTTCGTTAAACTTGGTGTTGAACTTTTCAACATATTCGAGTGTTAATTTAACATAATGTGATTATGTTATTTAAATACATAGTTTGAGTTAAATATTCAACATTTATTAGTGTCAAAATAACACAATTTAGGGGTAAGTAAAGAAATAACATAAAAATAATGTGTTAAAATGTAAATTCTAAAGATAAATGAATTAAATATGTGTTAATCTAATATATCACAAATGTTAATTTTATTTAAAAAAAATTGCTTCCACGATTTGTTTACAAACTGTGTCAATATTACCTTTTTTGTATTTATTCTTTTACTATTTATAATATAATATTTATGTAACCTTCTATTATATTTATCTAGTGTTTAATTAACATGTAAATTTGAGTGGACTGTTTGGGACATGTGAAATGTGATAAATTTAACGTATATTTTCCAACGGTATAATGAATTCATAGAGCTTCTGCAACGTTTTTAGACAGCGCTTACAGATTATATGTACACTGTTAAATCTATGGTGTCAAATTTAACCTAACGTGAGTCGCCACTGCTCCTAAATATATCGTTATTTTTGATCAAAACGATAGTTAAATTTGACACTATATAGTGTCAAATTAACACTGAATAGTGTCAAATATGACCATTTAGTATAAAATTATTAGTATAAAATAACGATATAATTGGAGTAGTGACGACTCACGTTAAGTTAAAGCAGTGTCGCTTCGCGCAGCTTAGCGCCGAGACACTACCAGTGTCTCCAGATTTAACACTATAGATTTAACAGTATAACCGTGTAGTAAGCAAGAATAAAATTATTCTATTTCCAAAACTGTGCTCGTCAATAATTAATAACGCTTGATTGTGCGAAAATAAATTTTATCTATTTTGCAAACATGAAGAATATTCGACGTAATTTAATATCGTCGCTTGAAAATGATTGACAATATTAGAACAGACTTTTATTTTAACAAATCTCTCACGAATCTCTTGAGGCGCTTTTAGACTATACTTACAGATTCTAGACGTTATAGCAAGGAGGAGTAACACACAGACACACGCGCGCGCGCGCACACATTATTGTATTTCCAAAACTGTGCTCATAAATAATCAATAGCGCTTGATTGCGCGAAAATAAATTTCATTCGTTTCGCAAAGATGAAAAATCTTGAACACAATTGAAGGGTTTTTTTACAAAAACTAAACGAGTCTAGAAATTTTCAGGAAACAAACATTTTTCTCATTTGTGTATAAATACGTCCTATTTATTTCATAATATTTGACATTTACCTTATTTTATAACATTAATAATAAAAAAAAGTAAAAAAAGAAATATTATTGAAATTACAAAGCAATAATTTTTTTTCTCTTTTTATTTACAAAATTTTACAAATTGTGTTTAACAAAAACATAATTTGTACATGTTAAATTATTATATTTTCCGTCTTCCGTTTAACTTTTACCGGAATAAAGTTGTTCACGATACTGATAGAGAACAATTTGACGTCATAATCAAAATTTGTTTTTAAATAGACTTATTTGGTTCTTGTGAGAAATTCTCCAATTCAATATCGTTTAATAATAATTGACGTCAGATAATATCGGATAGCTTTGTGGTAACACTGACAACATGAAAGCAAGGAGCAGAGGGATAGTATAAAGCTTCCCAACAAATAAATACCGTGTAAGGGATATAAGTCATCCATTATTAATCTCGCGTGTTGAACTTTACCCGTTATCTCGTAAATTCTCATACATCGAAGTTGCTTCCACAGGCGTTCCTTTCTTTGCCCCTCAATTCTCTGCTTTCGCCCATCTCCTCATACTCCTCGTCTTCCTCGCCGAAGCTAGTTGCAAGATGCGCGTCCACAACTTTGATAACTTCGTCGGCGACTAAGAGTATCGTAGCTGTGGGGACATAATTTATTTCTCTCTGTTACTTGTTAAGATAAGAAGTGATCGATTAACTTTGTCAAAGCGGCAAGCTCACCGAAAAAAAGGGACTTAACAAAAATGTAAACTGAAAGTAAAGAACGGCGTACATTATTGCTCATTTTGGAAGTTTATTTTGCCTTATAATGGAAAATTAAAGTGGAATGGAAAACTCAAAGTGTTTTCAAGGCATTCTCGAAAAAATTTTCGGTACCGATAATTTTAAAGCATACCATAATTAAAATTTATTAAGTGAATTATTAAATTGCATGTCAATTTAATCACAGTCATTTATTTTGCAGATTTTCAATACATTAAAATCTCGTTAAAATGATACCAATTGAGTTGTGTTTCTAAGTCCAATTTGGCGTGCAATTCAGGAAATTATAAATGTGGTATATAAATTCACATGAAATTATTTAAAACGTTTAAGATCCAACTTTGACCGGTATAGACATTATTTCTTACTTTACCAAACTCAATTATGCTAAAAATTAAAAAAAAAACAGTTGTAGTTGAATTAACAAAATACGTTTAGTTAAACATATCTTGTTAATTCAACTATAATTGTTTCTTTTTTTTTATTAATTTCGATAGAAGAGTAAATAGAATTTCTGATTATTGTAATCAAATATTTTAAGATTCCCAACCAGAACATTTAGATATGATACCAATATAAGTTTGGTTAGTAATAACTCCAAAATATTTGATTATTATATAACTAAAAGGAAAAAAGAGCATGATGGTATTAACATAACATGTACGATTAAAGATACCTATTGGTAGAATTGAACAGAATTTCTGATTATCATAATTGAGTAATCTAGTATTTTTCAAGTTTTGTTTTCACTATAATTTATGCAACAACATGGTTATTTTAATGAAAATTATGGATCGTTTATATTTCAATTTGTTATTATGCACACATTTAAAGCTAATTCAACTATAATTATTTTCAGTATACAGTTATTAATTAATAACTGATTACTAGAAGAATTAAACACATTAAAAATAGATAATACAGAATGCGTTTCATTTGAAGAATTTAAGAAGATACAGTTTTAGAGAAAAATTTTTTATACTCGCAATTGTTTTAAAAGGTATTACGGTAAAGGCTGATTAAATATAAAAAAATCGGCGGGGATGTGTGAAAGATGAACGAAAGGATCAGAAAACTGAAGCGCATGGCCCTGAAGGTTCGTGTAGCTTCGTAAAAGATCCTCGGGACAGAATACGTAATCGCAGCCTCTTATAAGTAGTGCAGCCTTGTTACTCGGGGATTTTTCTCCCTCGGAAATCCATGGAACGAGACTTGCGTGACACCAACGACGTGAGAAGGATCTAAAGGATCTAAACGGAGCGCGTGATTCCGATATTCTCGCAGCTTTGCAGACGAAATCGATTTCCTATTTAGGAAAAAAACTATCTTTGCGAACGAATCAACACGCCTCAATAATTAATTTTTCATCGACATTCTCTGTTTAAATAAAAGGCGATAATCACGTGCTTACCAAATAACATATACATTCGTCTAAAATTATGATAGTAATTTACAATAAAATAAAATTTCTCTTTAATCTTTTAATAGTTTATATTAAAAATACTAACTTTCAACTTCAAAAGAGATTTATATCATACTAGAATAAAATGAAACAGTAATTGAGGGGATAGGCGGAATAAAGGCGTAATTACAAAATCTTGATATTAATAAAGATTAAAATAACTTGCTACTTTTTTGATTATACATAAATGAATACGATATTAAATGAATTTATGTAATGTCTTTAAGAAGTTACATGTTATAAATCATCTCTATTACGATCAATATTACATGAAAAAGCTAATTGTCGGAAAAAGGGCCTAAGCAGAATTGTGCCTTTATTCGGCCCATCCCCTCAATTGTGTCACATTTTGTGATTCATCATGTCAGAACCTGTTTAGCCTTAGGACGAAGGTTAAGGAATTTACTCTTATGTGGACCTCGGGACAGCAACCTGCATGACGCCAACGACGTGAGAGGGATTTAAAGAACGCGTATCCTTCCATTCACTGACTTCCTCGGTAAACGGATTTGAAATTCTGTCACAAAACTCCCGATAGGAAAAATATTATGGTCGTACGGCGACAGATGATGTCGTTTTATGAACGATTTAAACCTCCTTCACGTCCGTTATGGCGCGTCATGTTTCTCCGGCGGTTTTCTCTAATATCGCGTTACGCGGAACGCGAAGAACGCTATAAATTTGTCAGCAACGGTTTTCCTTAAGGAAAAAATACGACTTGCATGCCAGGCAAGACCAAGTAAGGTTTGATTTTGCGCTAAATTTGCTCGTCTCGCTCGTCTGAATGAGATGTGTATACCTCCGCGAAATTGTGCGCCGCCGGTCCGCGACCTCGTTTGCACTTAACTACCAACTAGGATGTCGCACGATATTGCCATTTCCGGCCGCAGAAAGACAAATAATGCAGGTGCACTCGGGAGATGTTATTTCGACGGTAAGCGAGCTCGCAACGAGATTCTCTCTTCAAGAGAGGCCGTGCATTCTTGCCGTTGAAATATGAAAATATTTGTCGGAGGGAAAAACAGGAGAAACACATCGTTAACGTCGTCAGTCGCTCTTAAAAAGATCTTCTCGCAATTGCACCTCCGCTTTGCGATACAAGGCGCGGAAGGAGTAATAAAAATTTTCATGATTTAATAAGCGCGATATGCATGAACTGCAATAAAGGCACGTCATAAACTTGGGCACACACGAAGTAAATATTGCCACTTGGAAGATCAGGGCGATCTTGACTTAAAGTTACAACGTCAATTACAAAGTCTACCCTCGTCACTCCCGAGAATTAAAGTTGTGACGCTTATTAAGAGGCTGCTTGTTAACGGGGTATGGATAATGAATATTTATTCGTCAACGCGACCCGCAGCGCTAAAAATATTCAAGCGGAATAAAAGCTGCTGCATTTTAAACAGCGAAAGAGTAAAAGAAGTGTGTCTCCTAAGACATAAATCACAATTTATCACATATTACACATTTCCAAGAAATTTCCTCAGGTATATTTAATCCGGGAGTAATCACCTGATTATTTTTTACGTAAGCGATCACCTGGGATATTTCTACATCCCAATTAAAATCATTATTATTAACCACTATTACTAACCACATATGTATAAAAGAGCCTATGAGAGTATTTAAAAAAAATGAAGACTTTAATTAATATAACACTTTGTTATTGCAGGTTTTCGATAGAATTGCATATTTAAAGATTCATAAAGAATAGTTATTAAAAAAATATTTTACAATAATTCACATTTTATCGCTGATAGAGAGAAAAAACATCTCAGGTGACTATTCCCAAATTAAATTTAAAGTAAATAAAATTGATTTTCGATTCTCATGAATAAAAAGCGGACAATCTAATTTTTATAAAAATTTTTATAAAAATCGAATTTATCTAATTATATAAAAGCGATACGTAATTCGAGTATTCGCAACTAGAATACGTAGTCCATGATATTGTATCAACAAAAAAGCAAAAAAATTAAAGTAATAGGAAGTACCACTGCAAGCTGAATGAATATTGCACATGTTTGCGGAAAAATATGTTGTAATAGAAGTAGGAACGAAATATTCGCTACCGTGAAAATCAGCTGAAGCGTTTATTACGGATGTTCCGCTACGTTTTGTTTTACGCTGGAATTTTTGCGCATGGAAGTGTGTTTGTTCTGACAGGACGTATACGAAAACAGTATGCATGCGCGATTAGCATTTCTGAACTGCCTTCACTGCCGCTGCTTCATATTCAACTTGCCGGGACCACGGCCAATCAGCACGTGCTCTCGGTGTGTGAATGAAAGATTCAGTGCGCCTCGGCAAGCGTTTCAACACTTGTCTTGTGTATAATCCGGCAACGGGCGTAAATGATATTCAGTTTTCACAGCCCCCCGGGGATCAAAAAGCTAAACTAGTTTCGCATCTAATTTCCTCCGCGAATTTGTGTGTCCCAAATTAAATCTAAATTAAACAAGTCGTGGAGATGACAATCGACATGAAGTTTACCGTCCTATTTTGGGAAGAGGAAGAGAGGAGACATCAGGTAAATCAAGGGCAGAAGAAACGAGCATATCGCGAGAGAGTTAGTATATTTAAGCCTACAATGTGCTTTTTGCTTCCTGTTTCTTGCTTTTTGTCACTTTTTACTTTTCGCCTTTTTGCCTCTTGTCTCAACTATGTTCCTTCGTTTTCTGTCGCCCGAGATAAAAGTTGACAAACTTCGGAAAAGACAAAGAAACACGTGACAAGAAACATGATAGTTGATAAAATACAAAGAGGGAAAAAGGCAAGAAATAGAAAGCAAACAGTACACTGTAAATCAGGCTTTAATCCCAACGTCAATTGTAACTACGATAAATCAACATGTTACGTCCGCAGTATGCAGATAATTACAGTTTACATTTCGGATGGAGGGGGAAGAGGCTTTGGTGCAAATGTGTATTTATTCGGGATAAATAAAGACCACTGTATTCACGTATAAACGAACACATATCCGCCTGAAAGATTCCCGTCGACACGCAATTATTACCTGCCGCATAAGCGAACAAAGTGATTATATTTGCCACGATATTGTGTGCCTCAATAAAGGCGTAACAATGTTGTAACGCTACGCGGCTCTAATCATCAAAAAGGCATTAACTTGTTTATTCACCGAGAATCGATAATCGACACGTAAAATCGCCCACCGAGAACTAGATAATTATTATGCAAGATTATATATGTAGAATCGGCTCGCGTTTGAACAATAGTCGTAGCTTTTAATTATGCAGATAAGGACATTCGTGTACTCCTGTCTTATGGAATCGAGCGATAATTAAGAACAGGAATAAAAAAAAAGAAGATAGACAAAGGGTAAAAACTTAACCCGACATAATCGAATTGTCAGACAGAAAGACGGAAAAGCGAATCGTCTCTCGGAGCGGACGAATAAAAAATAGGTACTATTGGTCGGATGAAATAGCCAAGCCGGCGATTCGCGCGCACGAACTCGTCTGCGACATCTCACAAAAGCTCGGTCGGCCGGCGGCGTTCCCGGCACTCGGTCAAGAGAATGTAATTACCGATTTAATTAATTGGACTTACGGGCGACGTAGAACAAAGTGGCTCGCACTCCAACCCCTTTCTTCCCTCCCCCCC